>NW_028301601.1:2121212-2424242 GCF_987345545.1 Pholcus phalangioides
CAGGGAGCACCGTGGTGCTCACGAACAACGGGTTGAAGATGCCTGAGTTAGAGGAAAAAGGCGTTTCACTTTTTGTGATGAATTTCCTCTCCCTCGCACAGAACTGTTATGCCGCTATAGAAGTTTCCCTTCAAAAACCAGTGTTCAGAATGATTCCAAAGATATTTCAATGTTTTAAATGATTCCGAAAGACTTTGGTAGTAAGAAAGTCCGTGGCCAGATTTTGACCACCAAACCCGAAAGTAACGTATAACATTTGTGAGAATGACCAGCCTTCATTACACACTTGGCTCAACACCCTTCGGGGTAAATGGCTTATATCCCCTAAGGGACAGAGCCTGGGCCATGACTGATCTTAAAGCTCTCATTACACCCAGCCACATCAAGGGCTAACCAGAGCCAAATAGCAGCAGAAGCATTGGCCCAGCACCTGGGCTGGCCATCACAGCCACTTCAAGGGCTCATCACAGCCGCAGCAGCAGTGGCCCAGCACCTGGGCTGGCCATCACGGACTTATCGAGGGCTCACCTGAGCTAAACAGCCGAAGCAGCAGTGGCCAAGCACTTGGGCTGGTAACTTCAGTCAAAAACGAGGGTTCACCACATCCAAACAGCCGCTGCAGCAGTGGCTCAGCACCTGGACTGGCTACAACAGAGACACTTGAGCTGATCAAACTGCGCCCGAAAGGGTACGTTTCGCGTGGCAGTGCCACAAACTACGTCAACGCCGCGCCCAATAAAGGCAACTGTCGCACCGATAGCGGTTTCAAATATCATGAGATACTTTATATTTGTAAATCCTCTAAATATTTTCGAGAAAAATGATGAATAAAACACCCTGGGGAATGGCGGACACGGGTCGCTGGGGGGGGGGACTGACTGGGGGCGGCTTCAGCGTCTTCTTGGGTTTGTGGGCCCTTCCTCGTCTTTCCCCGGGTGAGGGGGCTGCAAGTTGCTCCGGACGATAGAGGTAGGGTGCGCGGGCCTCACGGCCTGGAGCCCCTATCATAGGAACCGAGGGCTGGGGGCGCCGGACCGGAGGTCTTTGGAACCCAGGATTTCCGGCCCGGTGCACTCAGCTCTCTCCAGCGTGGTGCGATCCCTCGGGGTAAAGAGCTTATATCCCTCATGGGACACTGCCTGGGCCACGACTGATCTTACAGTTACAACCCTCATTACAAGACCCGTAATTTCTCCTTTTCATGCCATTAAATCATTATGCAAAAGTGACAGCACTTGCGAGATTTCAGACAACATCCATATTCCCGGATTAAATGCAAACACACACACAGTCGAAACGCTAATATCATTGTATACACACACAGACCTCAGGTTTATGTATTCACATGTACGATTTCTGTGGGTATGTGCGTGCGTATGAGGCCGAATAAGTAGCTTCCAAGCGGTTGTTTCTGTCGAGCCGCAATGGAAAAGAGCAGCGAGCTGTAAAAATGGTCATGATATATTACTGATATTATGTCGGGCCGTCGAGCGCGCGCGCAATTTCTCTGACCTTTTCGTATTCAAATTAGGCAATGTTTCGGTACGTGGAGGAGTCAGTCCGGGGTGGGCGTCGGAACGGCCGACGGATGATGGCGAGCAGCAACCTTGATAAATTAGAGAGTTGAAGTGAAAATTCTCGTGTGTGAGAATATAGTAGTTGTCTCCAACACCCCGCTTCCAGCCAAGTTTTCATCATTTTTCATGTTGATGACACATTTTCCCGTTTTCTAACTGGATATTGTATCATGTGGATTTTTGTATCCATCCGTCTCTGGTCTCGGATGTTTTGGGTGGGGGGGGGGGGCATTTTCGCCGTGATGAATGTTCTGCGTTATTTCGTCTGGCTAATATTCAGAAGGAAAAAAAAGAACTCCGTGCATTTTCCGCACATACCAGGAAACGGAAACCAGATGTTTGCAACGCTTTCCGGATTCGTACAAAGGATGTTAACAGTTAACGTTTGTTAACGCGTGGAAGGAGTGTAGTTTTGAACCATTTTCCGGATATTCACATACCCACCATGTTTGACGGTACAAGTGGAAAATAAATCGGGCAATCACACTAAAATTTGCACAATTCTCATTTCTCTATCTTCTAAGTCATCACTTATCAGATGTACTATGATTAGCAGAATGAATTTGAGGTTCCTGAACTATTGTTTCGAAGGTACCCACTATTGGTAGGGTTCAGACGCACGAAGAAGTGAATGTAAATGTAAAAAGAGGTGTAACAGTCATGCATTCCTCATCCCGGAATGATACAGTCTTAGCCTGTGATTTATGCCAATTTTTGATCAATTTTCAATTACTTTTTCTTTCAATTTTCAATTACTTTTTCTTTCAATTTTCAATTACTTTTTCTTTCAATTTTCAATTACTTTTTCTTTCAATTTTCAATTACTTTCAATTTTCAATTACTTTTTCTTTCAATTTTCAATTATCTTCTTTTCTTGCTGTTTTCAATTGTCTTCTTTTCTTGCTGTTTTCAATTGTCTTCTTTTCTTTCAATTTTCAATTATATTATTTTCTTTCTTTTTCAATTATCTTCTTTTCTTGCTGTTTTCAATTATATTATTTTCTTTCAATTATATTATTTTCTTTCTGTTTTCAATTATCTTTTTTCTTTCGATTTTCAATTATCTTTTTTTCTTTCTATTTTCAATTATCTTTTTTTCTTTCTATTTTCAATTATCTTTTTTTCTTTCTGTTTTCAATTATCTTCTTTTCTTGCTGTTTTCAATTATCTTTCTTCTTTCAATTTCTTTCTGTTTTCAATTATCTTCTTTTCTTTCAATTTGCAATTATCTTTTTTTCTTGCTGTTTTCAATTATCTTTTTTTCTTTCTGTTTTCAATTATCTTTTTTTCTTGCTGTTTTCAATTATCTTTTTTTCTTGCTGTTTTCAATTATATTATTTTCTTTCAATTATATTATTTTCTTTCTGTTTTCAATTATCTTTTTTCTTTCGATTTTCAATTATCTTTTTTTCTTTCTATTTTCAATTATCTTTTTTTCTTTCTATTTTCAATTATCTTTTTTTCTTTCTGTTTTCAATTATCTTCTTTTCTTGCTGTTTTCAATTATCTTTCTTCTTTCAATTTCTTTCTGTTTTCAATTATCTTCTTTTCTTTCAATTTGCAATTATCTTTTTTTCTTGCTGTTTTCAATTATCTTTTTTTCTTTCTGTTTTCAATTATCTTTTTTTCTTGCTGTTTTCAATTATCTTTTTTTCTTTCTGTTTTCAATTATCTTTCTTCTTTCAATTCCTTTCTGTTTTCAATTATCTTCTTTTCTTTCAATTTTCAATTATCTTTTTTTCTTTCTGTTTTCAATTATCTTCTTTTCTTTCAATTTTCAATTATCTTTTTTTCTTTCTGTTTTCAATTATCTTTCTTCTTTCAATTCCTTTCTGTTTTCAATTATCTTCTTTTCTTTCAATTTTCAATTATCTTTTTTTCTTTCTGTTTTCAATTATCTTTCTTCTTTCAATTTCTTTCTGTTTTCAATTATCTTCTTTTCTTTCAATTTTCAATTATCTTTTTTTCTTTCTGTTTTCAATTATCTTTCTTCTTTCAATTCCTTTCTGTTTTCAATTATCTTCTTTTCTTTCAATTTTCAATTATCTTTTTTTCTTGCTGTTTTCAATTATCTTTCTCCTTTCAATTTCTTTCAATTAATTCCTTTTCTTTTAAATATTTTTTCTTTCCTTTTAATTATTTTTTCTTTCTTTAAATTTTTTGCTTAGTTTTTTTCGCAATGTAATTCAATTCCATTTTTCTTTCTTTCGATTTTTTTAGTTATTTCTTTTTGCAATTTATTTCAGTTATTTATTTGTTTCTTTCAAATTCTCTATCAACTTATCCCAGTTTTTCATTTATTTTTTTTTCCTTTCGATTTCTCAATTCATATTTTTCCTGATTCTTCAACATACTCGCTCTCTTAGAAATTTTCAACAAATTTATTTTCATTCAATTGATTTTTTAAATTTCAATTTATTTCAGTTTTTTAATTTCTCAAACTATTTTATTCTTTCAATTTCTTTCAATTAATCTTTTTCTTTCAAATTTTCAACTTTTTTTTCGATTTTTTAATTAAATTTTTGTGATAATAATTTTTATCCCTTCGACTTATTTCAGATTCTTGATCACTTTTTCCCCTTTTTACACGAATGTTTTTCCCTTTGAATTCATTTTATTTTTTCAACTAATTTTTTTTCTTTCATTTTCATTCAAATCCACGATCAATTTTTTTCCCCAATTTAAAATGCTATTTCAGAAGCTTAGAATTTAGTCCGTCTCTGCACCCTCCATCTCTCTCTAATCCACATTTGTGTCTACTCCGTCTTAAATGTTAGTCCTACCTATGGTCCTGTAGAACATAGCACGGAAAAGGTATCTACTCAGAGAGCAGACGGACCTTAGACACGAAATTTACATGACATCAAAATTCAAACAGTTGCCATTTCCACTTCAAAATCAAGAAGGGAGGTGGCGGCCGCATTATAACACGAAAAGTCATAGAAAACAAGTTATTTACCGACCGAACCCGAGAAACCAGTTATAGATGGTGCCTTCATTTCCCACCCAATTCCATCGGTAGGAAATTGCTGTACGGTGATGTGATCGGAGTTGGTGTGCGGCAAAGCAGTATAACATGAAGCAAGCGTGACTCCGACAACATAAATACGCCAGAACAACGCACATACAGGGTGCCCACCAAGTCCTGGTTTCCCCTTTATCTCATCACCAGTTCGTCCTGACGGTATGGTTCCAGTTAAACAAATACTCGAAATGTGTTCCCAGAAATCATCCTGTACCAGTTTCGAGAGTCGAAACGCAATGTGTCACAAAATAAATAACAATAATAAATATTTATACTGACATACTTTCTTCAAAAACCCAATTAGAAAAATTTTCTCAGGTCTCTTCTGAGTCCACCAAAAACATTTCATGACTTTAACCGCAGTATTATATGCCCTGAGGTATTTGCTTTCAAAAATCAGAGAGAAGTTAGGAAAGAAGAACGATTATTACATTAATTAACGAACAACGCTCCCTCTCTTCGATTATGCTGATCTTTTACAACTTCTCTCCGATTTTTGAAGCCGTTTTAAGTTAGTATAAAAATTAATGTTTTATTCCTGTGACATACACTTTATTTTCATTCTCAAAACTGGTACAGGACGATTTCTGAACACATTTTAAGCATTTTTTAGACTGAAAATATACCTCCATGACGAGCAGATAATGAGATAAAGGACGAATCAGGAATCACAGAACACCCTGTGTACACACATAGCACCTTCCCGTATTCGTTTTGTTAGAAGTTTCGCAGAGGAATGTGTACGAGGTGTTGCAAGTATAAGGACCAATAGTGTACGATAAGTGTTTAGTAGTAGTAGTAGTAGTATACACGCCCAGCATGGCAATTACCGTCATCAAGGCAAAGGGAATTTATACTACTCGCAAAACTAAAAAAGATCTCCGCAATCCAACTGCTCACGTGTATACCCTGGTAAAAAATACGTAGAAAAAGACGTCCGCTCCCTTAGAAATGCAATGCATACGGGAAACTGGCTGTACGAAAAGATATTGATGTTTAGGAAAGGAAAATTCACCTCTGAAGGGACTCCAACCCCGGACTCTCGTATGCCCAACTATTGCTTTACCACTATGCTATGAAAACACATGGAAGATTCTCTTCTTGAAGCGTGAATATATGCTGAATGAATCTGTGCGATGGACGGTGGCAACATTCAAGTAACACCCTGCTCAAAAATGGCATAAAAGCAACCAGATGGCGACATATACGCAGAAATGAATTTTCCTTTCCTAAACATCAATATCTCTTCGTACACTCAGTTTTCCAGTTACATATACGTTGCCATCTGGTGGTCTTGATGTAAATTGCGAGCTATTAGCAGAATGTTGTCGCCCTGTCCATCACAAGGAGCCTTCCAGCACATACGGGTATATACGCTCCAAGGAGGGAATGTTTCATTATCTGCTTCAATAGCCTAGTGGTAGAGCACTCGTCCCGAGTTCGAATCCCTGCGAGGGCGAAGATGAAATTTATTTTCCTAAACATCAATATTTCTCCATACATCCCGTATTTCTGGTAATGAATCTTTATCAGATGTGTAGCTGTATGTAAACACGTTTGTTTTGAATGTATAAAAAGGATTTTTGATGGTATTTATGTAGAAGCATAAGCTCGAAGATAGAATTATATCCGATGGTAAATTGAAGATATACGCTCAGCGAGACGTCAGATAGTCGGTAGACAGAAAATTATTTCTAATTCTCGAAGAAGGGTCCAGTAATTAAAGGATAACTAGATCTCACTTTCGTGTTCGCATCTCCATAAACACCGGTGGACGACGGAATATATTTCCATGTACGGTTGGTTCTCTTCACATAGGGCGTAGTGTGATCGAGATGGAAGTGCTCAGCACGTAAAGTGTCGGGGGGGGGGGGTCACCCACAGCTCGGAAGCGAAATCTAATTTATACAGCAATAATCACTTCTTAGAAGAGGATGGAACAAGAACACACGAACAAGAAAAGTTCTTCGGACGTTTAGTTAAGATTGAAAGGAAAAGACGCTCTTTTTGCGTTGCCTTTGAGGAGACTGTACTTACTGTAACTCCTTATCAACCTGTCAACGCTAACAAAGTTATTCCCTTAGTACTAACCATTGCAGAAAAGCAGTAATTTCTCTCCTTTTCTGTAGCTTTTTTCCTTATCATTTATTAGTTCTCTGCCTGGGCATTTGCTCACGTCTGTGCCAAGAAACTGTCGAATAATTTCTTTCTCCCCTGTGCGAAAAATGCACAGGGCAACAACAAACCCATTATATCTATTTGTTTTCGTTAGCTCGAGATTGCTTTGTGCTTTTTTGGCTGCACGTGGATAAGTATTGCATATTTGATTAAGAATCTGGGATATAAACAGGGTCGGGGTTGGAATATTCATCACACGTGGTAATAATAGTGTAGAAATATCTCTTTTATCGGATGTGCAATAGCCATGTGCTGGTTATCATTGTTTGGCGTGGTCTGACTACTGAATAGCGCTTATGATACTATCATCTCATTACGTAGTCTGATGATGATATCTCCACTTGATCATCGTATCAGGTTATTGTTAACCCACGATGTTCTCGTTATATCGTTATTTGGATCGACTTTTAACTATTACTTTCCCCGATCAACCAATCTATTTGAGTGAGAGGGCCCGTAAAAGAGGGGGGGGGAGAGAAACACACCAGGTTCCTTGCAATGAAAATTTTATAATATCCAAATATTATTTGTACCCAGTCTCACTTTAGACATTCCAGTCAACTATCGTCTTAACGTGAAGCCGTCCGTGAGGCGATTGAAGGGCCCACCACCCCAAAATCCCTCCATTGGTTTGGCATGAAAACGGTGGAGATGGGGTAAGGGGTTTTCTGGTTCAGCTCATACGAGCGTAATTACTGGGAGAAAACAGGCGCATTAGCCCGGAGAATATCTCACTTTCAACGTTACATCATCGAGAGGAAACACAAAAAATCCTCGATTTTCGGCCGGTCCAGGGTTTTAAAGGTCATTTTCCGGCCTTCCCATTGGCGGGACCCCTCCCCTACGTTAGGCCCCTGACTGACAGCTGGTCCCAGATATTCCGCCTTTCCTTTGCCAGGACCAGGAATGACGTTCCCAGGTTTTTTTTTCTGAACAAGAAAAATTATGTTTGAACACGCTTTTGCCAAAATCTAGATTTTTTTGAAAGATTTTGAATTTTCGTAGAGTTGGCTCAAATCGCTTGAAATTGTGGACTTGGGTTAATTGAATTATTTCCCATCAACGGGTACCATTTACGATGTAATTGAACAGAGTTTAGGGGTCGGAAAATAGAATTTAATTTTTGCAGGTGGTCAACGATATAGCGAACTAATTAACGTTATTAATGAATGTACGTTTTATGTTCGGTTGTAGCAACACCTCGGTTATAACGACAGAAATTCATGGAATCATCGTTGTCGTTTTAATCGAGTTTGATGGTATATAGTGAGATAGACGTTGTTAAGGGTTCAGAGTACGAAAAAAACGTGACCACGACTAAATACAACGAACCACTTGGCTACAATGTATACGCCGATGCCGATAGTCCAACAGAAACCTATCCTTTGTTTAACATTTTAGGCATTTTACCTCGCCTTTTTACATAGTATCAGTTTCCCGAACAATTGTTCCTTCTCCCGCAGTGAAACAGAGAAATAAATGTTTGCTGACTGTGCAAAACATCTTGTGCGACCCTTTTTCGTTTCCATTCTTCCCCCGATGCCCAAAGCCCTCGTCCTATTCCTGTTACATGTGCAAAGTTCTCTGTCATCACTGTGCTTTTACGTGAGCTGAAAACTGACCCTCCCTTCTCTTTTTTGTCCTTGCTTGTTTTGGTAGAACGAATCAGCGATCCATTCGGGTATTTCTCTTCCTTGTAACATGGTTCTCCATTTCGCTTTGCTTCGTAAACGGGCATCACTGCAAATGTTGATCATACAAACCCCGGCTACATGATAAGGAAGCGAATAGGCCAATTACTTGCAATTTTCTTCTCTCCCACGTCTCGCTTCTTATTCTAAAGTTACTTCGTCTTTAACAAAATGGAAGATTTTAAATAGATAGAGATGACCTTTTCTCAACTTGTAATACATCAAAGGAAGATACAGTGAAACTTCGGTTAACGAGCATAATTTGTCCTTTGAATGTGCCCGTTATCCAATTAATTATCCCGTTATCCCGTTAATGCAATTTTTCCATAAGAAATAAAATAAATTACGATGATCCGTTCCACAATTATTCATACACATAAAAATAATTGATAGAAATGGCATTTTATAAATAATTACTCGATATTTTCTTTTTGCGCGAGACTTTAAAAGAGAACCTCTCCGATGACACGCTTGCTTTTGTCTTCTTTTGAGAAGTTAGCGGAAATGGGACAATGCATTGTGGTTGGACAGAGAATCATTGCTTCGACTCCTACAGCTTTACAAACATTTTCTCGGCTTTCCACATTTAATACATTTCTCTAGTCAGTTGAAATGAGAGATAACTCCTCATTTCTATCTTCGTCAGACAAGATCCCACCCATAAGCTGATGCGATGCTGTGGAGATGTGTCAGTTCGCTGTGGTCAACTCTTGGCCATGTTCCTCCACTAGTTCTTGATTCACATCCTCGCGCACATCCAGTTCCGTGGCCTTTCCAAAGGACACAACCTTTTTGAAAGCTGATGACTATTGTTCATGAGCTAATCCCTGAAACTTACGATCATTAATGTAATCTGCCCAGTTTACTTCAAGCAGAGTTGAGAGTTTTCTTGGTGACACTCCTTCCAAGTTTTATAGATGATCTTGTGGTTGTACACAAGCAATTTTTAATTTGATACTCGCGAGCACCGAAGTGCTCAATCCTCGTGTCCGATTTCGTGTTCGCGGGAACTTGATATCCGTTTCAATTGCGCACCTTGTAAAAAATGTATTCAATAATTATAATTATGCAGTTTTTAAATAAGCATTTTACTCATTATGTGAATCTTCGCTCCTCAATCGAATCAAAATTTACTGAAGATTTTTTGCTCGTTACGTGAATCACTCGTTAATCGAATTTCCACTGTTCTTTCTGGATATTATAGCCTGTGCAAACTTAGAAAGAAGAGTTTTAAGTCTTCACCAGAACGGTTTTCTTGCGATCCGGGCAAGCACATTAACAAATAGACCACAGAGATGCATCTTTCTTTCCCTCATTCTTTGTTTCCAAGGTCGCTTCTGTCAAATATGTAGAAAGTATCTTTCCTTGATGCTTTTTGTGGGCTGAGGAAAAGCATCTTTTCTCCACTGTCGAAACCTGTTGTCCATTTGCTAAAGTTGAGTGAGCATGCAAAGCGTCTACTTCATCGAGTCACGTGAATGTGGGTATTATAAGGAATGGGAAGTTGCATCTCTGTGGTACAGCGGAACCTCATTGATACGTGTCTCCGTTGTACGACCTTATTGATAATAAAAAGTTCCATGATTAAATTAATTCATTTATTTGAAGTTTTGGCTTCGACTTGAACTCATTAACTTTAAAATAAAATAAAATAAACATCATTTAGATCCATAAAATGAGCGTAAGTTTTGTAAACGTGTTACTGGAACAGTTATTGCATTTTGCAGCTGCAAAAGCAATGAATTTTAGGGTGGTTTTTAACAAAAATGAAAATAGCCCATTGAGCTGCAGAGTGGACAGACACTGAAGTGATTTACGAAGGTTTTTTAACAACTGGCTGTTGCGAAGATATATTTTGGAAAGAGAGAAAATTCAACTGCCCCTGCGGGGAATCGAACCCACATCCTGTCACTTTCCGGGTGAATGCCCTAGACCACTAGACTACAGAGGAAAAGATTGAGAGATTCGGTGCCTCTGTAGTCTAGTGGTCTAGGGCGTGGGTTCGATTCCCCGCAGGAACAGTTGAATTTTCTCTCTTTTCAAAATATATCTTCGCAACAGCCAGTTGTTGAAAAACCTTCGTACGGTAGCGAGAGTGACGTCATCCTTGCTTTGTTCACTACTCGTTCCAGAGAATGGCAGACGCAGCGAGCCCCACAAAACGGGTTTCTACTGTTTGAAAGACGGCCACATGTGCCCTTTCATAATTTTTATCTCTCAATATTTTCACCACCACCAAATTGCTCGTAACAAAATAAATTGGAAAGAAAATTGCAAAAACAACTGTTATTTTTTGAAAAATCATCCAATCAGAAATTGGATGATCTTACCTTTCCCGAAGTTTTCCGATTTTGAAATGTATAAGCTAAGTAATGACAAAATGTATTTATTAAACAATATGAACAAAAAAAAACGTTAATTGATATTTTACTTAATCAAATTTATGTGCAATATATTTTAAACCTAATAAATTTTATTGGAATAGTAAAAAGTTTAAAATTAATTTATGAAAAAAAAGCACACTGCTATTGCTGAAATATACATTGGTTCAGAAATTAGTGTTTTAGATCAACAACAGATGACGCTAATACTATTGTTTTGAAATGCGCATCAATTGAAACTGAAATTGTGTCAAGTCCATAAAAAAAATAAGCATTTTGTGGGTACAGGAAGGACCGTATTATAACACGCACATTCAGGTGGCTCGTTCATCTCACCGATAATATCCAGAAATTATCTTTCGTTTATGGCAGAGCTATTGTCGGCAGGGAAAAATCATCACTTCTCCCACTGTGGCCATCTGATATCCATTTCCTAAAGATAAGAGAAGCGGAAAAAACTCCCCCCCCCTCACACACACACAGAGCGTCATGCTAATATGTGTGTTCTAAGCAAAGGAAAGTTATGTCTCTATAGTGTAACGGGTAGTGTGCTTGACAAACATCCAAAAAGTATCTCTCCTTGAAAAATCTCAAATTTTTCATGGAATGCCCTCCTTTAAGGATCAACCATTTCATATGTCTTATGTCTGTACATGTTCTATATCAGCGTTTCTCAACCTTTCTGAGCCCAACGACCAGTAAAATGTTTGAAACAAATTGACGGACCTCTTGCGTCCCGTATTACGGGATATTTCTGTATTTCCCGTGCTTCCTTTTTTTTAATCCGATTTTGTCCCGTTTTTTCCAACGATACTCATTTGAATTTGTAATATTTACCAAAGTCGTGCATACACGGTGCTTTGATAACATAAATTATTTTTGTGATAGTTACGGCAAAAATTTTAAATACTCATATCACGATAATTCTTATCAAGTCTGCCTGCAGATACCTCTTGTTCACGGACTACAGGTTGAGAAATCTGGTCTATATAAATAAAAACACTATTTCGTTGAACCCTGTGTATTAGAGAGAAACTTAAATGAATACCATTATGATAACAGTTCTAATATTCTTTGATTTGAGAGAACGAAAGGTAGTAAAATAGACTATACAGGGTGTCCTGTACGTTCTGATGCGGTCTTTATCTCATCAACCGTCCGTCATGAAGAATAACACAAATTCAATTCAAAAAACGCTCAAAATGCCTTAAAAATTGCCTTGTACCAGTTTTGAGAGTGACTTTAGGTAATTCGCAATCACCTCTTCCTCTCGTAAAATTTTTGAACACATTGTAGCAAAAGAAATCCGTACCCACTTAGACTCCATGAACTTTCTTCTCCCCAATCAACACGTCTTTAGACAAGCTTTTTCTACTACTTCTCAGCTGTCCCTCTTCCTCCACGACCTCTTGGGAGCCATCGATATAAAATTTCAAACTGATGTAATTTTCCTTCATTTCGCTAAAGCTTACGATGAAGTTCCACATGACCAACTTCTCCTTAAACTCTCACTTCTTGGTCTCAACGTTCAATAGCTTAAATGGTTGGAGGCTTTCCTAAAATATCGTAACCAGTTTGTCCATTTTAAAGATCATGACCCCCCATCAGCCCCCGGTATCCCCTCAGGTATCGGTCCTCTCTCCGCTATTATTCTTGATTTACATCAATGATCGCCCTCAACCCCTCAACTGCACCACTAGATTCTTTGTTGATGACTGCGTTATATACTGCATCATTCACCAACAGTCTGATCAAGAACTTCTATAAAATAACCTGGCTTCTATCTCCAACTAGTGTTCAATATGGGAGCAGATGCCTATCAACATTTCAAAAACAGTTTTCCTAAGAGTTACCCGTGAATTACCTCCTCTTGAGTACTTTTACTCAATCGATAATGTAATTATATCCCAAGTTTCGGATGCCTTGGCGTCATGATCTCAGCTGACCTGCGGTGGAACAAACATGTTGATTACGTCTTTCACAGAGAAAAATCTCTCAACGAACTTTCCTTCCTCGAGTGAAACCTCAAACATTCCACTCGGGATATTAGATTGATTTGCTTCCAAACTCACATCTCTCCTGTACCCTCCTATTCCGCTGAAATCTGGGACCCCCTACACTTCCATTAACATTGAAAAACTTGAACCAATCCAAAATGAATCCATTCGCTTCATCCACGACTGCTGGTCATCCTTTGTCTCCGTGTCCGAACTTAATCTCCTCCCCCCTTGCTACTCTTCGTCTTATTTCTCGATTAACGTTGGTTTTGTAAGATCTATCATGTGGTCATCTTAACTTTGATTCTTCCGGCCAATCCATCCTACTAAACCAGACGCATGCACCTCGTCCATATTCCTCTGCGTAACCTCTAATGAATTGGTACATGTTGGAATGTGTGTGTGTATATAGTGAACCTTCCGAGAAGTTTGTTTCTATGTAGTGCTGCCATCTGCAATCAATTTTTTTTAAACTCTGTATGAGTTTTTCCCTCAACTCTCATAGAGCATGAAGAGTAATGAATGAATAGTTATAACGTTGGAGGGGGGGGGGGACTGTTGCTCTCTGCCGCGAGACATTTAACGGGGAGATCGGCTCAAATTTGCGCCTCGAAGTTGGGAAGCGCAGAAAACCAACTTCAGCCGATCACCACTGCGGTGACGATGGGGTTTGAACCCGGATCGTCGCGATGCGAGTCCGTCACTATGACCACTCGACCATCACAGCGGCCATCCTACATCTCCAGAAGACTCGACTACTCCCTTAAAATAAAACCAATTTTTGCTTCCACTGGTTGTTTTAAATGCATCTTCTTTGCTCATACCATTAGCGAATGGAACAAACTCCCCAGTAATATTGCCCAGTACTCCAGTACTATTGTCAACTCCCCACTGTCACTAGTTTTTTCCACAATATCAAACAATATCTATGTCCCCCCCCCAATCTCATTCTCTTGTATAGGCCTTGGGTCAACAATATTGTATAAATAAATAAATAAAGTGCAATGTGTTACAAAATAAAAATATCGAAATTTTCACACAATAAATTATAACTATAATATCTTATATTTTATAATATCTAATTATAACTTCCAATTAGAAAGTTGTTGCCCTGTCTTTTCTGGGCTCCACGAAAAAAAAATCCCATGTTTTTAACTGCAATATTGGCTGAGATATTCAGTTCGAAAATCGGAGAAAAGTTTCAAAAGAACCGCATAAACAAGGGAAAGAGACGTTTTCCGTTAGTTTATGGCATAGTTTCGCAACTTTTTTTGTCCCATCGCCCCCTTCTTCAGAAATTTTTTTCTCCCAGCGCCTCCCCAACGCAATCTAACCCATAGAATCTTATGTCATGCCCGTAGCTTCTACCGCCCCCCTGGAATATTCCATCGCACCTCCCAGAGGGGCCTTAACACCCACGTCGGGAATCACTGGTTTATGCCGTTGTTTTCCAACTTTTCTCCGGTTTTTGAATTGAAATGAATATCTCAGCCAAAATATTGCACTTGGAAACATGGAATTTTTATTTGTTCGCACCAGGAAAGACAGGGCAACCTACTTCTAAATAAGAATATGGAGAACAGGGGAGGGGGCCGTATAAAAACTTAGACTTTTTTTATTTTGTGAAACTCTATATTTTCACTCCCAAAACTGGTTTTTTCAATTGAAACCGTACCTCTACAACGAAAAGGTTGATGAGATAAAGGTATCATTAGCACTTACAGGACACCCTGTACACTGACACACTCCGCGTATTTCGGAGTGTCACGTGTTCGTTTTATTTTGCTAAATCAGAGAGCATTGTGCTTGATATTAGGTGGAGCCTATATATCGACTGTTATATAAGAAAAGAGAGCCGATTTATTTTTTGAAGCCATTCTCCATTTACTGGGGAGAGAAATTTCTAATATTCTTGTCACACTGACAGAGAGAGAAGATTGCCTTGTGCGTGTTTCTTCGCAGAGTTTCCAACGAAATCAATCATTTCACGGAGGGGAAACGTTTGTTAAAGTTGTAGCCGTCTTGGACCTTATCAATATTTTTCACTGACTTCCACAAGTCCTAAAGGAAATGACTTCCTTTCTTCTCCCCCGTCTATATAATGTATAGCTGGAATGGAGGGAAAACATAATGGAAAACCGGGACTATCGGAGCGTGCCAAGCAGTGATAAAAGCCGAACCCAAAGATATGGACCCGTCAATCTGGGAAACAGGCGTAAAATTCTCTTTTGTAGCGATTCACGGAGCCCATCAAAATAAGGGACCTCTCATAGATCTTCGTTCGGGACGAAGACTTCGTCACTTTCAGGTTCGGAATCCGCAAAACACGCCCATTAAAGCTTACACGCAATAAAACAAGCAGAGATATTGTATATATACACTGTTTCACACTCTATGCTTTTCTTCTCCAAACAATTGTAATTTTGTGTTTTCAATTTCGGAGTATGCCATCTTGTAATTTAATGGCATCGAGCCTATTTGCTGAAGCTATATTTCAAATCAACATCCATTTCCGTCATATATTTCCAAATGACGGAAACATTAAAGACCGCGATAACCACCGAAATAATAATTTGTAAAAGATGAATATTCTCATAAATAAAATATTAATGTCAAATTCAAACTTTTTTAGAAACTATGAATAATAATAGTAAAATTTGTAAAATTAGGAGAAAAACACAATGTACATTAAGAAATGGGAATATGGACAATCTTGTAATTGGAAATAATTTTAAGTGGAAATATCGCTTTAGAGAGGGCAAATTGTCCTCTATTTCAGGAAAGAGGGAGTTAATATTTCATATAATGACAATATGATGATACTTTTATTTTGGCTTATAGATCTATTCTACCAAAAATATGATTAGAATCGGAGCAGAAAACATCAACTTTATCATGTTGAAAAAAAAATCGAAATAATCTTTCCCCCACATACAAAAAAGCCACATTCTGATAGTTTTTCCTCCATTACAAACAGAAAAATACATTTTTTTTTTCAACTAGACTACTTAGGAGAATTCACTTATGTATTATCATCTCCCTAATCCATCAAGTTGGACACGACAAGCTGGAGAAACTCATAATGTGCGCCAGTCTTCCATTTGGACAATCATACGAAAAAAGCAAGAAAGTTCCCGTCAGGAAAATAATGATTATAACAAGAAATATAATGGTGTCGTAAGTATTGAAAAAAAAAAAAAAAAACTACAACAGCGAAAGTTTCTGAATAGATGATTCCAGAAATGGCTCGAAGAAAATCCTTAATATTCCCATTGACTTGTCAAAGTAGCTGACAAGGACTTGATGTAGCTGCGGCCCTCGACCAAAACTCAATCACATACAGTAATCTTAGCACTTGTACCGAGTCTCTGTTAGAAATAATAATAAAAAATGTTTTTTCGGGTCTCGTGTTATGTTCAGATGAAGTTTTGATGACTTTTCTTTTTTCGTTTCGGGTTCGTATTTTTATCTGTTCGGTCTTTCCTCTTCCGTGTCGTCGTCACGAGGTCTGTCCACACTCGATGTCTTGGCCAAACACGCGGTGATTGAATTGCCATAATATCACTTCCAGAGTCACATACATAAGTGAGGAGTTGTTCCATTGCCAGAATAAGAGAGAACGGAAAAAAAAAAAACAACCAGAAATTGTGAGAGACTAGAGTGGCTATTCGAGAAAAAGAATTGGCCGAACGCCACGTTATGGAGAGAAGAACTAGGTTCGTCGACATAATTATTGATCTATTTTCCTCTCTTTCTCTCTCACCTTCTTGTTCCTTTCTTTCAGATATTCCCTCTCTTCTTATATACGAATTATTCTTTTTATTATTATTATTATTATCATCGTGTATCGAATAGTCCAATATATGTTTCTTTGTGTTATCAAGTTTATTGTGAGACATTTTCTCGAAATAAGATTAAATGTGTAGAAAAAATGCCTAAAAAGAGGTAATATGAAGATATTTTCGAAAAAGAGGTAGAAGTTTAAGAAATGTCCAAAAGCAGGTGATAATATAAAAAGGTCGGAAAATAGGTATTAACATAAAAAGACGAGATAATAAAAAAAATGCCCAATAAGAGATAAGAGGTAATAATATGAAAAATGTCAGGGTAAATGTAGCTGGAAGGTAGTAATATTAAAAAAAAAATGTCCGAAAAAAAATAGAACGCAATTCCTTGCGTATATTCGACTTACGCGAATTTCGTTACTTCGAATGTGTTGTGATCTGACCACAACTAAACTTGTGACGTTGACGGACGTCCAAGTGACGTTGCGGTTTCACGATATTACACAATAGCGTCAATATATGATATAAATTGTGAGCTCGCTCTTATCTGGTTACTGTTCGCATACTGACATGTAATCGTTCCGATATTAAAGTTATACTTTCACGTTCTGCTGCCTGTGCAGTCTCGGCAATATCACAACAGAATGAAATTGCTATCCTATAATTCGAGGTGACGCAGAATCCGTATTTGATAATTCCTTTCACCGATATTGAAATTTTAAAGAACTCGGCGTTTTTGGTCACGAAGTTTAAGAAAAAGTGTTGATCTTTCCAACTTCAACCCTCTCACCAGCACTGACGAGATATCTCGCCTATTTAAAAGCCTTTTATTCTAGCAATGACAAGATTTAAAAAAAACTTTGTAAAGCTGGTTTTTCAACGCAACACAATTTCCTATCTGTCGAAAAAGACGTCCTCTCCACTTGTTAATACAAGATATGTAGATAATTGGCTACGAATGGATATTTTTTTTTTCGAAAGAAAATGTCATTTCTGCTTTTTTATGTTTAAAAATAAAAATGTAAACATAAAATGATGATTGTGTGGTGCAGGTTTCCATGACATTTGGGATTTCTCAAAACCACAGTTTTCAACCACACGCGTAAGATGACTGAAAATAATTAACCGATTATTTGCATCAATTAGTGACTAAAATAAACTAAAAGATTTTTTTTATTTTCGTACGTAAATATTTGATTTCTGAAAAAAAAAATTAAGTTTTTGAAAAAATTTAAATTTTAAATAAGAATGAGATATGAGAAAGAATAACAATGTTAATGTTTCAGTTCATTTTATGAAATGAGCTGTTTCTTCATTCCAATTCCGATATTGTGCGGTTACATTGATGTCGTATCATTTTATCATGCACGCAAGCTGTTTTTAATGTATTTTTGTGAGTTATTTTCAAAAAAAAAAAAATTCAAGTACAATGAGACGTTGATATAGCGGTATTTGGCAGACCAAGGAAAAATATCGTTATATAAGGTTGATCATTATGTCGAGAGGCAGCAATGTAACATTAGAGTACAGCCGTTTCTAAACAAGACTTGAAAAAATATCGTTTTAGAGCAAGGCTGTAAGACCAATTGGAACTTGGGCCATTGCTTCAAAATTTTCTCTCAAGTGGCCACAAATTATTAAACATTGATAATCAAAAATCTGTTAAGTTTTTACAAAAAATTGGTAATTGGTGATTAAAAATTTGTTATTCATCAACTAAAAGTTTATTATAGAAATTTATTGTTTAATTGGAATCGAAGGGAAATGAAATAAGAGTTTTAAATACACCATAGAATGTAATTTTTACCCACTTAAAAAATAATTGAGAATATTCTCTTCTCAATGGCTTCTTAATAGCAAATTCAATTTACGCATAAACTCGTCACTGCATGGCAAAATATGCGTTATTAGCTGATTTTTTCTTTGAAGTTGAAAATTTGACTCATTCAGATGTCTTGTAATATCAATTATGAATGCTGAATATAGCATAGCACCCGTGTCTTACCATTACGAAATGAAAAAATTTAATCTTTTATTTCTAGGAACAGTTTTACCTCGTTTTACAGTAAAAACATAAAAAAACAATTTCGAACTTTATGACAAGACAACCAACGAATTTCTTTGTAATAAGGTAGCGTGTCGAAATTGCGGAAACAACTACTCGAGGCCTCTAGATGTAACTTTACACGCCTGTTGTAGAGGGATTTATCGTTACATCGATTATCCTTGTAGTGAGGTATCACTGTATTAGAGATATGTAAAACTTTATACACTGGGGTATAGAATAGCATATAAAATCAAAAATATGTGTAAAAAAATTTAAATAAATTAATATTTAAATAGTATTTTCAATGATATTTCGACTAGATTTATTTCCAATTATCTTCACTTGATATCCAGACATTTGTGCTTCGTATACTTAGCGGAGAGGTTCATCGTCTAGGCTAGGTCCCTGTCAGTCCTACCCTTACGACAGGCATGGGGCTGTCTCAGCAGCAACATGCCCCCCCCCCGGCAAAGCTGCCTCTCTTCCTCTTTCTAGGCTGGAAATACACACCCACAAATTTAAATTATTAAAAAAAAGCATAGTTTTATATAACATTATCATAGAGACCCCGTGTGTATCCGAGCCAAGCCCGGGTGGGCCCAAACTTTAAGATGGCCCTGGGTCTATGAGCATTTTTGCTGAATTCTGTAAATAGCCACAATTTTCTCACCATATTTCACTTAGAAAAGGTTCAATTCTTTACATCTGAAAAAAAATCTCAGGTCTCTGTGGCACCCTTAGCGTGGTGCCCCCTCCCCACTTATTTGTTTTTTACTCGTGGCGCCCTTTAAGTATTCTAGTCCCACAAGGAGGCCATATGGCCCCCAAGTTGAGAAACACTGGACTGGAGGGGTAATTTTTCATCATGTTAAATGACCCCTTAATAGGATACGGCATCTGGAAGTAAATTATAGATTTTTTCCAAATTGTCTTCAGAGCCACACTCCCTATAAATATCTATAATTTAGAGGGGGAAAATGGTAACGAGGCGTTTCTCTGTCAAATAATGTAGTCATAAAGAGCGAGTTCAATTGACACCTGTTGCTCAGTGCGTGACTGTACCATCGTGATGCCACAGTGAGAAGGATGTCATTTGCATTTACCGCGATCTCACCACACGTCTAGGTGAGATTGGATTCGCGTGCTGATAAGCATTTTATTGTACGGAATCCCACAAAATATATATTCGGTTATGAAGGAAGGCTCCACTGGTAGTCAATATTTATCGATATTTCATCGATAGTTATGCGCATCCACTTGTTTATTCAAAATGACTGTAATGAGTTTCCCGCACGCGTCAACTTTATTCACGTTGGTACCATCATTGCCTTGAAACTTTGATGTATATCATCACAAAAAACCCAAAAAAGAACATAAACTTCCATGAAACATAAACAAATACGTTAATGTGCTCACTGGAACCGCGTCAGTCGTAATCGATGATTTGCTCACCATTGTTTCAGTGAATACTATAACTTCCGAATCTGTAGGATAACTTGAAATGAATCTATGCTTATACTGAGTGATTCAAAGCTCATGAGAAAAAACATTGAGGAGATATAAAACACATCGAAACAAGACATTGTCGTCGTACAACTATATGGTCGTAATACAAGCAATGCACAGAAAATACACCACCACGCAATTTACAGATAGGGAAATTCACCGACCAACAGTTTACTGACGGAAAAATCACCGTTGGGAAAATTCAGGGACAATAGTTCGTCAAGAGTGAGTGATTGGCCGAGTAAAGGGAGTGAATGGGTGAGCGAGTGAGTGGCCGGAAGAGTTGGTGAATGAGATAGGGAGGGAGTGACCAAGTGAGTGAGAGAGTGAGCAATCAGTGAGACCGTAAGAATGACCAAGTTATTAACCGTATGCGTGACTTGTAAGAGATTGGATGGGTGACGGTAAGAGTGACTCGCTCGCTCACTCTCTCCATCATTTCCATTGTTTCTCTCATAAGTTTAAAATTACCTTCAGTGCTGAATTTCCCCCCAAAATTTTGTGTTAATCTACATTTATTTGTGTTTTTAAAAACTTTTTGAGGAAAATTTCTCAGCATTCCTGTGTATATGCTGAAATTTATTTATTTATTCATCATCTCCAACAACAGAAAATATCCAGTTACGTTTGTAGAGGGTAAAAAAAAATAAAGCTTAAAAATGCATAAAGTACGCGAATAAAAATATAAAGACGCGTACGCCCAGGAAGATGATCTAAATTAGATTAGCATCTAAACTAGATTAGAATCTGAATTCATTAGCATCTAAATATATTAGATGCCGTTTCCCCTCCCCCTCCCATAGAATGTATGAAATCGAAGAAAAGGGGGATCTTAAACATTTTTGGTGCCCCGAAATTGTTGAGACGTACCTGCTCCCGCGTCTCATGATGAAAATGACGATAACTAGTACTTTATGTGTTCAATGACAGCGCCGTCTAGCGGTTGATCGCTTGCGTAACGACCACGCATTTTGTGAAACGAAAATTGCTTGCTTAGATCTGTTCTATCACTGCTTAAAGTTGTGCCCATGAGCTCTGAATCACCTTTGCAAGAAATTCAGCTGAAAATCGTCTTGTGAGGAAGCGCTTCACTCCATTCGAGCTTGATTTTGGATTTTTACTGTCATCCAGAGGTTTTATATCGTTGAAGGAGCCAATTTGTTAAGAGAAGATGATTCCGCGCTAAGTAGCGGTGGTCAGGTATTTACCCTTTGCGGTCCTATGTCTTGATTGACATGAGTGAAAAGCTGCTCCGTTGTTACAACGCTCCCTTACGATTACCCCTGTTAATCCAGCCTTTTAACAAAACTCATGAGCTTTCAAAAAACGCAGTAGCCAGCATCCAGGTTCCTTCTTGTAATCGTGATTATGGGGAGCGCTATAAAGTACTAACGAGAAGTAACGAAAAAGAACCTTTGGTCCGCAATGGGTTAAACTTTTCGAAAATAAGTATAAAACCGTCATCTATCGGTTAACATTGTACCTGTTTTCTATTGCAGTATTCCTCAACGCATCTTTTGAGTATTCTGCGTTGAAAATTTTCACCAGCAATCATTTATGCTTGGTTCACAAGGCCTAAAATAAGCTATTTCTAAGTCGTTAGACAGCCTCATCAAGCTGGGAAATGACGAAAGTAATTAAACTCTGTCTGTTCTGACTATAGCAGGGGGCGTAAAAAAATTATCACTATATCCACCAAGCACGTGTCAATATACACAACACGGTAAGCACCTCGACTGACCATATTCCTTTTACAAAAACACGGGATGTCACCAATTAATATCAGAAAAACATTGTGAATACCAACACAAACGCCCCAACATACTAATTGCCCAACGAGATGGCTGAAAAAAAAGATGCCCTTGAAAAATTTCAGCCAAAAAACAATCAAACTCAAGTTTTAAATTTACTAATTACAACAAAAAATTGTCAAATTCAAGTAAAATCACTAATTAGAGTCAAAAAAATTGTCAAATGTGTTAGTCCGAAAATAATTGATTTTCTTTTTCTTTTTTTAAAACTTCAAGTAATACCCGTGGAAAATAATGTAAAAAAAAAAATGGGACGCACAATTAAAATGAAAAATTTTGGTACGACGAAAATTACGGGAACTTCCAGTGAAATTGCAGGTCATATGGTCACCCTTTATACAAGTTTCTGGCCAGCGAACAGCAGAAATATCGCATATATATATAGCCCACGGATTGAAAACGTTGTGTACCCCTAGACTATTCAACATAAAGCTCCCAATAAACAGTGAAATTTATTGGATGAAATCGAGAACAGTAGACCTTCGTTTATCCGAACATCAATTCTCCGAACAACTCGGTCAACCAAAAACCTTTTCGACCTAACTCATTTTCAGTTTCCTATAGTCAATGATGCTGCTCAACAGTTGATATTTTCTTAGAACTTGAATCCTCTTTTCTCTCAACTCGATAGCTTCGCTCTATTCTACAATAATTCACTTCCAAACAATTGTACATGCCGTACCTGTGAGCTATAGATATGTAATTATGGGGCAGATCCGGGTATAGTGTATGAAGTTATAAACGATCAACAAGAAAACAAACGAGTGAATAGGAGCAGATTAAGCTGTCATATTTTTTCTTTCGTCTGATGAATTCATATTGAATTCAATTTATACCTTCAGTTCATCGAATTTGTTTCGAAATCGATTTTCCGAACACCCTTCGGTCCCGATATGTTCGTATAATCGAGGTTCTACTGTAGTGGCAAAAAAAAAGTGTCCATGAGATTGTAAACCTTCGACTTAAATTCCAAAGATTTTTGAAGCAGAAACATCTCCAAACACTGAATACCACAACCCTGGCCATCAACGCTCCGATTTCTCTAGTAAGCATCGGAACGGAACATATGAATAATTACCACTACAGCAAATAAAACTCCTTCAGGGAGAGCCACGCCCGTCAACAACCATCAGCGTAAACACGTTGTACGAACGCTAAAGAGGGTCATATAGTAACACGACGTCACCAGAAAGAGGGGGGGGGGGGGAGAGGTTACCGCTCTCTAATAAGAGAAAGCCAAGAAGCCAATCCGGCAAACGTTTTATCCAATTATTCGGAGTCTTATAAGACACAAGACGAAGATTCCAAAGCTGACGGCTCTGGGGTGTACTTTTACTCTCTTCTCCAGCCATCCTAGACTGAAGGGAATGCTCGGAGGGGACAAGGTGGAAAGAGGGGTTTTAAGAGACTTCAGTAGCAGTTTTGGCCGATCTAGAAGTAGGATCTCTCCGGTTCTCCCACCCTCAGCACCACACATTAAAGTCGTTTCGCCCTGTTCCTTCTTGCGGCTTTCATTGCTTTCTAGCCGTTATTGCTTGGCATTCGCTGTCCTGGCAAGTTGCCCATATAAATATATGCGCATTACGTACGTACATAAATATACACATATATACGTGCGTATTTGGAGAAGCAATCCTTTCACATTCTTGCCCACCGCCACCGGCCGTCCACCGCGTATTGTCCGTGGACGAGCAGCAGCAGTAAGCGAAACGCAAGATTTAATGTTGTTCCCTCGCCGCGAATCGACCATATTCGCCAGCTACAGCTAAAGGCGTCGACGTCCGAGAGGAAAATACACATAAAGAAAGAGAGGAATATATACTCACACTCTCCACATATATGCACACATACAAAACGATTTGGCTAGTTCAAGTCCGTTACATATGCGTCAAAATAAGAGAAATCGATACAATGTTCTTTATTTTTCTCTCTAGCCTTTTCTTCGACGTCCATTTTATATGGCGTCTGTGCAAGCGTGTGTGTGTGTGTGTGTGTGTGTGTGTGAATGAAAGCATCACGAAAAACTGACACGAATGTTTTCTGGAGCTCGAAATGCAAACATTATATTTTTTTGGTTCCACTGACGGGTGGTGAATTATTTCGCTCCCTTTTTGTTTTTCGGATACTTTTGTTAGGAGTAATATCAGAGAGGGTCTGATATAATGTTTCGTGTTGACAAGGTATTGTTTTACGATTTGCTAGGTCTGTACGCCCTTGTTTAGGTCTGTATTTGCTGAAGAACGATATCGAGTTCGGAACGACCCGGTGATTGACGGAAGTTCATTCACACCATTCAATACAAATGTATTATTATATAGGGAGGGTGGATACTATTGACCGCCCAATATTTGCACGCGTGATTTAATGTAAAAAAACTAATATGGGAAAGTGTTTTTAGTGTTGTTTTTTTTTAATTTTACCAATAATTATGGAGTTATAACGCATTAAAAATTGATGACGTCACTTTCGAATCCTGCCAAATTCATCGAATGTGCACCAAACGTATAACTTGGCGTTTTTACGGTGATACCAATGCTACAGCTCTGAGAGTAATCAATGAAGATAAAGATCTGCAAAAAAGTTTTTTCCTTTGTTCTTGCCCTCAAAAGAACTTGACAGTGAAGGAAAGATAATTACTAGGGCTCGGATTTTTATGCCCCTAAAGGTGAAAAGTCGTTGCGGATCCTTAAATTCAGGTTTTTTAGCCTATCAGCAACGACATTTCATCTTTAGGACATAAAAAGCCGAGTCCCTAATAATTACCATATTTTAGCAAAAAGTGTTGATTTCGAGACAACTATTGAAAAATAGATTTCGTTTGGCTCACACTTTACAAATCTGGTGATAAACGGGCTGGTATAGTGGGGAGGAGGTAACACGTGGTAACAAGGTTAGTTAGCATCAATCTTCTCGAAGAGGAAAAAGCGCCAGTCGTGGAAGAAAATAACCGAACTTGGCTTCTAACAGGATTGAATGTTTCAGTTCATTTTCAATTAGCGGCAACCCATTGCATAAGGGGAAATTTTGTTTTTCGTTAGATGTTTGGTGCGTAACTGATCGTTACAAAACTGACGCGTCACATAATTTCAAAACGTTATAATTTCCTTAATATTCATCCGATCCTAAAACAGAAAACACTTTTCGATCTCTTTTTTTCTTTTCACATGAAATCATGTGTGTAATTATTGAGCGGTCGGAATTCACCTTGTATACAGAGTGATACAAATCGCCAAGTGAAAAGTTTGAGCCGATAAAAACATCGACTTGATATGTGCTAACCTCACCATCCCGACTTCCAATAATAGTGATCGTATCAATCGCGTAGCAGTCACATCATTAAAATACATATCGAATGCATATCAAGTGTGAGCGATTGATGGAATGGATTGATAAAAATAATGATGATATGACTTGTTGATACTTCATAAAGAATAGTGCCAAGCTCATGCCGATTCAAGAGTGATGACGACTAAGAGCATGGCTTCCGAGATGGCGTGAGACCTTCAGAAATTTCAAATATGTTTAAAGAGTATATATATATATTTATAATACATATTATATATATATTAGTCCCCTTGAGGAAGCTCGAGAAAAGGTGCTTCCACATTCAGATATTCGGAAAACACAAAGTTTAAAGGATGCTTATGGAGGTATTTTCAGTTGATGAAGTTCGGAGGATTCGTAATGAGATTTTTATAAGTAGTATTTTGAAGAAATAAGGTATGGATATGGTGAGTCCATGAAATAGGAAGCTCAGGAAAATCTACGTCCACATTTAGCCAGCTAGGCGAGAAGTTTTCTAAATTCATGGGGACATGTTTAGGAAGCTCGGGAAAAATGCTTTAACATTTAGTAAACTCAAGGAAAGTGCTTTAATATTCTGTAAAAATGCTTTAACATTTAATTAGCACGTGGAAGAGTGCTTTTACATTTAGGAAACTAGCCGAGAAGTACGTCCACGTTTCAGAACACGGAAAGACATATTTAGGAAGCTCGGGGAAAGTGTTCTTGAATTTAGGAAGCTAGATGAGAAGGGCATCCTCATACACACATTTCGGAAGTTCAGGAGAAATTACGTCTTCTTCCATGAAACTGAGATATATCGGGGTCTTTATTCAAAAAAGCTCAAGGAGAGACCTAGAGGAAGCTCGAGGAAAGGTGCTTCCACATTCAGTTATTCGGATAACGAAAAGTTTAAAGGATTCTGATGGGGATATTTTGAGTTGATGGAATGATTTTCTAACAATTTTTTGAAGTTCCGAGTATTTGTATGCAGATTTTGGAGCTTGACTGTTCCTATATAAATTACTCAAGATTAGGAAAAATTTCTGTGGTGTTTGGTCAGAACATGATATCTCCAAAAAATGGCTTTTTGATCTAGTAGTAAGTCTTGCTAATTATAACTGATTAGAAGTGAGATAAATGCACAAATCCGTGCGTACGGCTAAACAACATGCTGATGTATGATATTTAAATTTGTATTTGTGTATATGCTTTATTTTTGATTCTTAAATGACAATGAAAATGCTTATATCTCAAAAATATGATTTTTGATTTATCATGTTCTGACCAAACACCACAGATTTCTGTGTAGATTTTAAATGCTCATTCGATTCCCGTGAGGAATTTCGGAGCGTAGGAGTGCAGCTAAAGTAAAAAGGTTTTAACACAAAATCCTGCTTTTTTGAAGAAAAAATAACCAAAATAATAAAATCAATGGATGTACGAGGTTTTGGTGGAAACAATATAATCATTTCTCTTGAATTGATCCTAATCATCAGGTATAAAGTTCTATACTAAACTTTTCATTACTCACAATGAGTTCAACTTGTTCAGTCATATTAATGACATTTGAATGATCTCGTCTATTTTAAAATATTATATTACTAAGTACATATTTTAATACAGATTATCTTTTCACCGCACAATAAATAGAAGACTCACTCACAATAATGAGAGTTTTGTTAATGATGGAAAACCCAAAAACGACCAAAAACTTTCGAATTCTACCATTTTCACTTCCTCTTCCGCTTCCGTATTCTCAGATACGAACGCGGTTATACTTTTTTCTATGGAAAATCTGATGAGAATTAATGGTCTGAGCGATCTTTTCCCATGAGTTCCAACGTGTTCTAAGCTCATAATCACACAAATTATCTCGGAAAGTTCCAAATAGTAAAATAAAATGAGTTAGAGGCTGAGAGATAATTCTTCATAAGAATAGAGAAAGGCAAAAAAAATATTATATATATATATATATATATATATATATATATTATCCTGAGAGGAATCGCAAACGGGAATGAAATCAATTTTCTGGTGGTGGTTTGGCGCTTCCTGAAATGCCAATCAGAATGTTCATTACTCATTTCGGGACGGGGGCCCCCCAACTAAAAGAATGTCAGTGCGTAGTCCATTTTCGGAGCCGATGCAACAAGACGCTTGTGGGCTCAAAGAAAAGAAATAAGAAATCTCCTCTCAAAACGCTTCCTTTTATTTTTTCTCATTCTTGATGACAAATGACTGATTTTTCGGTGGCTCTTTTGCTGTTACTTCTTCTATCACAGAATGTCCCGGAAGAGAAGAAGTAACAAAAAAAAAAAAAAATCTGTACTGAAAAACAAGAAATGATGACAAATTTATATGACGGCTTTAGCGGATCCGCTGAAACGTCTCTGGAATCGACGATTTTTCACCGTCTCTGCAATATCAGAGAAACGAAATCCGTTTAATTTTTCATTCGACGGTAAAACAACGTAATGTGATTTATCGTGCGGACGTATCGGGAGACGTATTTCTCTAATCTATAAATTATCAAATATTACATTACTACATGCATAAACATGTGAAGATTTTCTCGCTGTTTTTTGGTAAAATGAGATTATGTTTTTCGATTCATAGAAACTTATTTTCTTTTCTGTAATCACGTAAAATCAAGGTTTTCACATGCACGAGAGATATTCAAACTTATGAAAATACAAAATCAGAGGCCACGGCAGACAAGTTGCCTAACGAGATAGTCGGAAAATGGTGGAAAAAATAGTAAAAAGGGGGAAAAAAATCAATATAAAAACCAAGTAATAATGAAAAATTTGAAATCTATTACACACATACATATACCAAATATAATAAATAGTAAACACATAAGCAAAAAAACACATACAGTACAGACGCAAAATACAAAAACCATATATATTACCATTTATGTATTAGCCCAAGGCTAACGTAATCCGTCCAGGGCAGAGTGATACTATAGTATATATTGGAGTTGACAATAAACCGATGGTGTATATAATTAATGATCAGTCCTCATTACAGTCATAAAGAGAAAAAAAAATGCATGTATTAAGTTATTATTGAATTGCGTTGATTTTGTTTATTAGCAGTTTTTTTAAATTTGTGCAGTGATTTTTCTGATTTTTTGTCGTCATTCAATCTATTATATTCCTTAGGCGCTATGCATATGAGTTGTTTTTGTATTATGGTTTTGTTTGGTTTAGGTATGGCGTATTGAATTCCGTGTCTGTCGTCTTTTTTGTTTGTCTCTCTCTCTCTCTGTTGGCGTTTAATTTCGAACCAATCGGTATTTTTCCGAATAAAAAATAATATTTTGTAAAGATGGAGTTTATTGATGCTAAATATCATTAAAATCATTGTGACAGTCTTGGATTTGTGTATTTATTTTTTCAGGTATATTATTCACGACTTTTCTCAGAGTGTTTCTTATTATATTTGAATCATAATCACCTCCCCATACCGGTGTACCATATTGTATGACTGGTAAAATCCATGCGAAATAAATCGTACGGAGAAATTTAGGTGATATATAATCATTTGATCACACGACGGTCAATTTTCTGCACACGAGGGCTAATCAGACCGGGACCTACAATTTATTGCCGATTCCGAACGGCAAGCTTGTTTTTTCTATACTCGTCGAGAAGTTGGTGCGTTAACCCGTCGATGGGGGACTCCCTGCGGTAGCAATTTTCTCTGCAGCCATGTCGCCGTTTCCGTTGTACCCCTTGTGTCAGGAAAGTTTTCTGACAAGGACGAACCGGGTATCGAACTCGCGACACCTCTAAACATCCTTTGGTACTTTAGGCGAGTATCTTATCGACGAGTATCTATTCGACGCCCGGGATATAATACTTTTTCAAGCATTAAATCCTGGTATTGATGCACTTTATTACTGTCGCCACTTGAGACTTCCATTTAAGGTTTTTATTTGAAACGATTCCCCAAGATAGTTTGTTTCATCGGATTCATTTATTTCGGTACAGCGACAATTATTACGTGAGCAATGTCCTACATAAATGTATGGCTGTAAATCGAAAACTTATAGATTGTTTTGTAATTACTTTTTTTTAAAGCATGCATTCGTAATGTCCGACATTCGCGATTTTATAACCCCTTTCGCTCAAGAGTTTTTAACAATTTTAAATGATTTTAATTAGTTTTCAATGATTCTTTTTTTGAGTTAAGACAAACTTCCTAAGCAGTGCTGTTTAGAATTACGTCGGTTGCGCATGCGTAAAAAGGATTACTTATGAACACTTATGTATAGCAAAGATTAAAACTTTGTTAGACGAAAAAGATAATTGAATTGAATTGTTTTCTTAATTAATATTAAAGGAAAAATATTTGATTCCTTATTATCACCACGATTTATTTTTATTTAAAAGAAATATAAATTAAACTACGAAAATAGAAATTATATTGAAAATTTCAACACTCGAACGATGAAAGCTGATCTATAGATGTAGTAAACTCAGGAAAAGCCACGCCTACATTTTGGGAGCTCGGTGAAGTAAGTCCACTTTGAGGACGATCGAAGGACAGGTTCCACACTTCGAAAATCGGGAGCAGTGTGCCCGTATTTAAATATCTCGTTATAAAGCTTTTTCACAGTGACGAAGCTCGCGAGTTCCAAATTCGTGTTCCCAGTTCAAAACTTGGAGGGACAGTGGGCCCACATTTAGAAAGCTTGGGGATAAAGTGTTTTCCCAAATTAAAATTACAGGGGATGTGCGTCCACATATAGGAAGAGAAACAACGTCCACACTTCAGAACTCGAGGAGCAGTGCGGAAGTATTTAGAATACTCGGAAAAAAGTGCTTAAACATTTTGAAGCTCGCAAAAATATGCTTCAACATTCACGAAGTTCGGCAAGAGGTGCTTTACAAGAAGCTCAGAAAAAAATAATTTAACATTCATCAAGCTTAAGGGAGAGTACGCTTAAACTTAGGAAGCTCAAGGGCCAGTCAGCACCTCCTAGAGATAGAAGGCCTCTGCACTGTTTGCCATAAACGTCATTCAGACTACCTAGCAAGTTTGCGACATTTTGAAACACATCGTCCTATTTCTTTTCTTCTTATTTTGGCATAGAATCTTCCTGATTGGCTCACAAATACCGCATAGTGATTGGATGTGGGGCATAGAAATCGCCAATTCTGAGCCCGATCATCTATTTTCCTGACAACGATGATACTGACACGAGCAGGGAATTTTTTTCCCCTGAATATTCTGAGAGGGAATATAGACTACTTATTGACGTGACAAGCAGACTGCGGAGGCCTTCTATCTCTAGGAGGTGCTGGACCAGTGCGCTTACATTTAGAAGGCTCAGGGGAAAATGCGTCAACGTTTACGAAGCTCGGAGGAAGGTGCGTCCTCATTTCGGAACTCGGGGGACAATGGACTTATACAGGAGCTTGAGTAAAGTTTTCTAACATTTAGAAAGCTCGGGAGGAAATGCGTCCACATTTCGAAACCCGAAGGAAAGTGTTTTAATCAAATATCCCCTGCTATACATATTTATTCTGTCAATTTCAGGCAACGGCTTTCATAGTTCCAAATTTTTTCAATGTCGAACGTTATCAAATATGCAATTTAAGCTGATTCAATCTCATTCAAACTTTCTGTTATTATCATAAAATGTAAAACGGAACAGTTAATAACGTGGAAACATGTGTTACGGAAAATCCCATACTTCCGAATATTATTATCGGTTCTTTTTTTTTTTTAGAATCATCCCAGTAGAACATTATCACTACGTAAACATTTTGAATAAGTATTTCGATGCGAATCCTTTCTAAAATAATATTCGCTTCAGTTTTCTTATATTTTAAATAAATACTATAAGCATTAAATCGTGAACAAATATTATATGATCCAAATCAGATAAATATTGTAACTGAAAATTATTTTGAACACGGAATTTTCAAGTCTATACTTGCTTTCAGAAATATTTGAATTTATTGAAAGAAATATACGTATATATTGAGATTATATATTTAGTGAGGTGTATATGAATAGAGTTACTCACGTATATTTCAATATCATACCAAAATGAATTATTCTATATTCAGAAGATATATTTGGGGAAACTCGATGTATATATTTCGTAAAATAAGTTTTTTTTCAATTAAATAAGTATATTAACGTTATGTTTTTAATTTAAAATCACTTAAAACATGTAAATATAGATTTTTATTTCCAAGACAGTTCTATGGGTAAATTTAAGCAATTATAAATTAATTTACATGTTCATTGGCAAATTAGGTTTACATCAATTAACGTAATTTTATAACGGAAGCTTATTCAGATAAATATGGTTTCGTAAAAATTCTCGATCATCGTCTGCGATATTCAGGGTACCCCATAAATTCGTAAATAGTTAAAAAATTGATAACAATCGAACGAATTCGTATTTTTGAATGCGTTTGCGAGAAAGTTATTCTTACGGAAGGGGATCACAGGGAACAAAAAATTGGTTCGAATATTCGACGATAGAGGGTGACTATGTGTGTAATAGGGGGTGCGCAAGTGTGTATGGCCGCGAACAAAAACAATCCTTTTAACTCAGCATGGTCCATTTCCAACATACTTGCAGCGCTTTGGACGATCATCTCACAATGCTTGTAAGTGTGGTGCTACGGGCTCGCTATGGCATTACGTCTGCCAATGTCCACTCACATCAGCGTTTCATTTCGGTCAGATGTCACAAAGTCAGATGACGACATTCAAAAGAAGAATACTAAAAAGTCCGATGAACTTCTTGCGCATTTAAAATTTGATTCAATTTTTAGACCGTAACCTATATTTGCTGCATGACAAGAAGGATGGACTACGAAAGAAGCAGGATGAATTTCAGCCTTCCAGACCAGTAAAAAGCTGATACCAGGGAGAGTCTACAACTTGCATCCACGTAGGGGCACTGGAAATTCACGAAACTGATACCTTGTTGAACGGCGATCTTTATTGGAGGAACTATAAACACTTAACATGTCAACGTTGTGAATCAATGCCACCCATAATCCAGCTAGCCGGCTGATGTAGTTTCGGGAATGATGAAAATCTCCTAATTGCCCAGGAGAATTAAGACGTAGGATGCTTATGGAACAGGAATGTGTGTGCCTAGAATGAGGTAAAACATCTGGGTGTCCGGACATGGGCTGACTTGGGCACTTGGACCAGGACTCCATGTGACGCAAACATGACATCGATTCGTCGTTGTACGGCCTACATGACTAACTTGCAACATGCACTGAACGCGGACGGACCGCCACCAACGGAACTTTGATTATCGAGTCCAGACGTGCCAAGGACGCTATAATATCAATTTAGATTTCGATTCTTAAATCATGATTTATCATAATTATTCCGTTGATTTATACTCCTGTAATTGGACTTGCTATTCTGTTATACAAATTTATATGCATATACATATTTAATAAAATTCCGGATGCACCCATCTTTCGGGAACGCTTCGATATCTCCTTGTGATGAGAAGCGGGGTGTGTCCGGTCCTTCAATGTTCAATGGTGACTACACAAAAGCAGATCAGTACAGGTATGCAAATCGGAGTCCTATAAATGGTAGTACTATTAACAGCTCATTTCTGGATTTATCTGTTACTGGCGCTTACATAAGGTTTTCATTGTGATAGTGACATTGGTGTGCTTAAAGCACTATTGGTGAAGCTGTTTCAACTCAGCCACGACTCACCTGACGGACTCGTATCGCGAAATCCCGGATTCGAACTCCACCGTTGCCGCAGTGGTGGTCGGCTGAAGTTGGTTTTTTGCGGTTCCCAAATTCGAGGTGCGAATGCAAGTAGATCTCTCCATTAAAATGTCTCGCCGCAGAGAGTAACAGGTCTACGAGACGGTAAAATCTTCAAACATTACAATTCACTCATAGTTCGAAAAATATGTAGTAGATAGCAGCACTATAACAAGCATCACACAGAAACAAGTTTCCCGTTAGGTTCACAACACAGATACGCACATTCCAACATGTACCAATTCGTTAGAAGTTCCGCAGAGGAAAATACGGACGAGGTACATGTGTGGTTTACTAGTAGTAGTAGTAGCAGCCACGAATCACCGTACACTTCGGACACGTTTTCGGAAGAATGTTGAGGGAAGTTCGGTTCCAATAACTCCCGATTTTATATTCGTGAAGCGCCCTCTATAGACAAAAACCTTGAACTATTTTTTCTGTAACAAAAGAAATTTCTCACGTGAGAACAACTTTTCCACAAACCGCATTCAAATATCCTGCAAATTTATGAATTTTTAAGCAATTTACACTAATTTATGGAACGCTCTGTATATTAGGATTTTTTCCGGTTCTTTTTGCTTCAGTCAGTCTTACACAGTTTCACCAACTACCATGTTGGTGCACGCCGTACGACTTGACTGCAATTTGCGTCAATTACTGCTAAAATTGCTGGAGGGTGAGGAAATAAAATGCTGCTACAAATCGCAGTTATCCAAAATGCACAGTATTTCACGAAAAAAAAAATACTCAAATGATCTGATGACCATATTTCATTGAGGAAAAAATACGGTAAACTGAGATCGTAAATGCGTAAAATGCATATATGTCCCGCGGACATTTAAAAAATATTACTAAAACTAGGCACAATCACAGTAATTAAAATTGTAGGAGAAGCGTGTTAACCCTGACAAATATGTGAGATGATTATTTATGATAGTTGCCATAATTATCATACAGGGTGGGCAAAAAGTCCGTAAAAAATTTAAAAATTCATAACAACCGGAAAAATAACGGAAATATAAAACTGTTTGTGCTGAAATTTTTTTGACAGGAAAAAAATAGCTCAAATTATAGCCGATAGGTGGCACTGATGTAGACAAGTCAAAGAAAAGATAAGCAAATTAACGAACTATGCTTCTAAAAATCGTTTATTACAGCAGTATGCGTTCCGCATGAACACCAACTATAGGGAATAACACATTACAGGCGAGTCACAAATCCAGCAACGGCAGAGTGCAGAAAGTCCACATACACGGTTTACAACGGTGAACTGATTATGGATTAGGAGCCGAATTCTTATAATCGTGTCATTTGCATATTTCCATCGAAGTCACTAGTGTCAGCGCCACCTACCGGCTGTTTTTGTAATATTTTTTTTCGTGTCTTAAAAAAATTTCCGTGACCTTCCGATGTTAATCCCGCAAGCCTTTTTTTATTTCGGCTATTTTTCAAAAATTATTAATTGTTGAAGTTTCTACGGACTTTTTGCCCACCCTGGAAATAATTTATACCATGAAACCTGTCTGAGACGTACACTGTATGAGACGGAAACCTGTCTTGAACGGAACAGAAAAATAGTCTAGTAATAGTAATAGAAATTGTAATTAATTCTTCATGGGAAACATCTTTAAGACGGAAACTGTCTAAGGCTCCTTTCACACGGAACGGATGCGGATGCGGGTCCGCATACCCTTTCAAACGAAAACTGAAGATGCGGACGAAATTCGTGCATAAAAACTGTTTTTTCGCAATTTTTGTAATTATTTTTCTCCTTCACCCCTGATTCAGTGGCCATAGGCAGCCTAGAGGCATTCTTTGGTGGTTTAGAGCCACATAGAATATGGGAATAAAGATGTCTTCATTCCGATCCTCACAAGTAGTCGATGGGAGAAAATGTCTTCAAATATTTCCAAAATATTTTGAAAAAAAAAATCCGTCTTTTCGGAAAACTATGGAAGAAAAATTCCAAAAACATCCAATGTTCGAAAAATCAAATCCAAAAACATCCAAAACATTCGATGTTCCAAAAAAAAGAAAAAAAAAATTCAGGAGATATCAAAATAATTTGCAAGTAGTAAAAAAGGGAAGGGGTAGAGACTTTCAAAATGCCTGTGCTTAGAAATATTCACATCACAATTCTGTCTGCCGGGATTACACTATAAAAGTTATTTTATAAAACTTGAAAAATGCAACCAATAGGCGGATCAGTTAAGTTCTCTCGAATGTAACAGATGTGTTTATTGGTTACATTTTTCAAGTTTTATAAAATAACTTTCATATACCTTTTAGAGTGAAATCCCATCCTTAGATTAGTCTCACTTCTGAAATATAAAATTTCATTTTTTCAGTTTATAGACTGAATATCGAGTGAAATAAACTTGTAGGTATCGGGGGAACCATCAAAAATATTCAAGTGCTTAGGGGTCTTCAAACGACTTAATCCGGCCCTGAGTGAACACCGTACGTGGATAACGTTGTTTAATAAAAGTATTTTTTTTTAAGTTTAAAAATATTAAAAGATTAAAAATGATAAATATTTAAAATATTATTTCAGATATTTATATTTTTTAAATAATTTTAAAAATTTGAAAAGAAAAAAATTAAAATTTTTAAATTAAATTTAAAAGTTATTAAAGTATGTAGTCAATTAAATATTCGTAATGAACAGAACGGCTTATAATTTTGGTCCCGTCAGTGGCCGTTGTTGGCAGGTTTTATTGTATAAAATTGTGAAATATGGACAAAGGGCAGTTGAAGTTGCTATATCTCAATCTCAGAAGGAAACGGAGGGATACACGTATGTAGGTACATTATATTAATGAGCAGGGACCATCATATGGTGTTTTTAAGGGTATTTATGGCAAATAATTAAAGAAATTCCGTGAAAAATCACCTTCAAAAAGTATCCAAAGATGCGGACGAATTCGCTCCGCATCCGCATCGTGTGAATAGCTCCGAATAAACCTATTGTCAAAACTTCTATGTGCGGATGCGGAGTCCGCACTTAGGTTTTGACACATGCGGACGACGTCCGGACCCGCATGAACATTTCCTAGGTGCGGAGATTTTTCGGCTCGTCTGAAAGGCGCAGTATATTCCAATTGTTAAAAATGTTCCGGACCCGCATCCGCTCCGTGTGAAAGACCTCTAACGCGGAAACGGAAATCTTATTTAGTCTATTTTCAGATACATAAACCTGCTGAAACGGAAGGAATTTTCGACCAAGTCCAGGTTTTTGTCGTTTGAATCGAAAAAAAAATTATTCGTACTGATCCCCCCCCCCCCTTTTCGTTAGGGAATACTTTTACTTCTTGGAAAAACGATGAATGCTTACTATTGTATCCGAACTGGTACTGGAATTAAGGGAATGGGTTTGGACGGGAGCAGATTTTTACTATCCAAAATATAGCAAAAGACCGTTTAGCATTTCGATTGGGATGAAAATACCGTGGATGGTAGCATATGCTTGCCCAGAATGCAAGAAGGCCTGTGTTCGAGTCCCGGCGGAGACCAGATGACATTTCTTTCCGAGTTCACCTCAGCACAAAATCAAGGGAGAATTCGCTCTTGTTTCTGAGAAAAAATGTTGATAATTTCTATTGAAACTAGTTCGGGAGAGTAGTGGGGGTGGGGTGGGAGGGGGAGCGGAGACTGAAAATTATTATTTATAATTTTAGCGATGACATGTTTCAGCGTTTCATTCAGCGTAGCCACCAGCCGCAAGAAACACGTCTTGGATTTGAAGACTAAACTACTGCAGGTAATACAAGCTAAGGGGTCATTCAAGTATTACGCCAGCATCAACGGGGGGGGGGGGGTTCGGATTCGCTGACTTTTGATGAAAAGATGGGGAGGCGGGTTTGAAGGTTTCTTATGTGTCATCAACCACCCATTTTAAAGATATGAATTATTCTAAGTTGCTGACGGGGGGCGGGGAAGGGGGTCAAAAATTTCTAAAAATCTGCTGACGTACTACTTGAATGGCCCCTAAAGAAAAGCAAAATTTAAGCTTAATTAAGAATCTTTCTTTTACAGACGTTATTATTGGTTGTTGGTCTCATTTTAACTATTTTTAAAAAGTCATTCGATTTCCCAATTTTTTATTTTGAATATTTAAAAATTTGCACTATTTTTTGACAAAATTCCATTCTATTGCTATTCAGAAGAACGTTTTATATTTTATTTTAACAACTATCGAATTAAACATGTAATTTCAAATGTATCGTAATTTTAAACCACAAACATTAAAAAAGTTCATAATAATAATAATAATATGCATGTTCCTGTTAAATACTCGTTGGCTAGTGTGATACTCTAAAAATTTAAGTTTCGCAAAACGGTACGGGAAAATAATTTCAGTCTCTTGACGTTCCGTTTTATACAAGTCTCACTGTATTATGAAAACACTGTGTGTGTGCGTATTGCGGCTTTAGTAATTATTACTAATTTGAATAAGTTTCGTTAAAAAAACGGGACAAATGCAGAAAAAAAAATCGGAAGAACGAAAATTACAGGTCCGCCCCGTAATACGGGACAAAGGTGATCCGTCAAGTTTTCTTACAAATCCTAGTTTCCAGAAAGCTTTCGAAACACTGGTATAAGCCATTTCAGTCACCGTTAAAAAATATATCGTAATAATCAATACCTTTAATATTATTTTCAGTTTTTGCAGCTACTGTTAACACTCTGAAAAATAGAATTTAAACTATTCTACAGACACTAGAGAAGTGTCATGATGGGAAAAAAGCAGAAGGAAAAGAAGAGTCTCTCGTGATCAATTTTCACGACTTCGAAGAAATCGTTACCAAGTCTTATTATGCATATTTATGTAAGAGCCAAATTCACACGCTCCGCCAGCTAAAAAAACTACAAGACGAAACCATCTATTATCGTTAGTACCCTTTTTTTGTTGTTTCAGGTGTTCCCGGGAGTATCTTTATTTTCTTTCGTTCATTAAAAACCATAAGTTTGCATTAAATAGTTACAGATAGACCTAAATTTTTCTTTTTATCGCTCTTCACTTCCGAAGGAAAATATTATCATAAGTAAAGAAAATACAACTGAAACCTCTCTTCACATCATCTCCCGCCTCACATTCGGGGAATTATCATCTCTCACCATTTACTACCGTTTTTATCCCCCCAATTCTTTTTAGAAATAACAGCTTTCGTTAAAACGGGGGGAAAAAAATGGGAGACGATATGGCCCCGAACGTTCTCTTTTCATTGAAATCCATTACGTGGTATATACAAGAGAGAAAGAGAGAGATAGAGAGACACAGAGAGAAAGAGAACATCAGCAAACATTTCTCAATTACTGAAAATTTTAAAATTCATCAGACGTACAACATCCCCCCCCCTCACCCCCACGTAACATCGATTAACGAGCAGTAAAATCGATTCCAAAAATACCACCGTCAGGAAAGCTTTATGATGTAGTGGTTAACGGTGGTTGGCAGTGGTGTTTAGGGGGGGGGGTGTACCAGGGTACCCTGGAAGAGAGCTTATCTTGCCGGCAGATGTTTTGGTTTTGAAGGCACTTCAACCCGGAGGGGTAATGAACACATTTCAATTAAGGAACTTTTAAAAGCTTTTTCGTGAAAGAGTAAAAGTTAGCGAAGGGGGAGAGATGGAAATTGTTCCAGAATGTTCCGAGGGAGGGAAAGAAATCCGTATGTTTTAATTTTTTTTTTTTTTTCTTTTCCTGCTCAATTATTTTAATTATTTTTGTTTTGGAGTGCGTTTTCGAAAACTGTCTGGATTAGAAGGTACAGGTTGAAAAATAGAGAGAGAGTGACTGAAGTGACTGAGAGAGAGCGGCTTTTGGTGATTAAAGCGTTATTTAACAGGACCCGATTTGAGGCGCGTGAAGAATAAATACTCGCGGTCGTTTTCAATTAAAATCGCCCTGCGCAGAAACAACGCCTGCCCTGGGAGGAGGAAAGAGGCGTTCAAGTTTTCTCACAAATTAATGGATTAGACCGAGATTAATGGCCAAAGCCAGCGGTTTTAGATGTAATGGCGGCTCCGGGAACGAATCCGTCCCAAAAACTCTCCTCCATCATGGGGGTTAATGCTATCCAATAATAACAGTGTAAAATGACTTTGCGGTGAACTTCTTGCCTGGAGTGTAACGTTCGTCAGATTATATATTACTGTCTTTTATTTTATTTTTTTCAAAAAAATAGTTCCACTAATTATTATGTTGCTATAAATTGACATATTACACCGGGGGAATTAATTAAAGGCTAGAAAAAAATTACTTTTAGACAAATTAGTATCTGAAGTTAACCATCAGGAAATGAGGATCGATATTTGCTATTTGGTTATCATTAGGATGTTTTTATTTTATGTAGAGGCGTTCTCTCCATCAGTTTGGATACGCAATACCGAGAGGCATTTATCATACGTGTGCGATTATGTACGCAACATATGCGGGATAATGATGATGAGGTTTGAGGGTAATTATGGATTGATTCATCAGATAACAATCGTAAGTGTACGGAAGTCACCTAATCAAACTTCTTTGTTTCTATGATCACGTGATCAAGACTTTGGATGAGTGCAAAACTGTAGACGTCAAACATGGAGAAAGTAAAACATGGGAAAGTAAAGAGTTCTCTCTGTTGTTGAATTAGATAAATCACAGTGGGTCAGGGTGAACGGCGACTCTTTCGATTGAGTAGATGCCACAAGTGGAGGCCCTCAGGTGAGTGCCCTGGGTTCTATGTTTTTTTTCCGATTTTTAAAGATAAATTCCATCAGTTATCGTATGGATTGTGTTAGAAAATTCGCAGATGACGTAAAATTGATGAGCATACGTAGTAAGGAAGCTTAACGATACGGAACTAGAGAAGAAGACGTGCACACCTGTTTGAAAGAAAGCAAGTTCACGATCAAAATTAATTACATTTTGGCCAGTTGTTTACCAAAAAATAGTTCCAATGTTGATGATATGTCTGGTCACGCAAACAGTAAAATCGATGTGATCGGACGTGATATAGCTTTGTCTTCTGAAAATATGCAGAGTGCCGGAGACAGCAGGTCAACGAAATCATCTGATGGTATTATTTAACTATCCTTTCCTTTGAAACCGTAACCATTTCGTATCATTTATTTACTGTTTCCTTTTTATTTATTGTTTGAAAACTTACTCGAAACAAAATTTAGCGTATCTTAGGGAAGCAAAGCTATTCAGCCGTGTGCAAGTTGCCCCAGAATTCCACCGCCTAAATTTGATGGGTGATAGTATACGTCAAGACAAAAAGTTTTGCAATGAAACCCTGAGGTTGAACCCACTTATCACGAGGATATATGCATCATCCTACTTCAAAAGTCATCAAAATATGACAACCTTGCTCAAGTACCAAAGGAATTTCATACGTGATATGAGAGGGAAAATAATTCTTCTTTCCAGTCTAAGAACGTACTTAACATCCATATGCGTGGTCATCATTGGCTGATTTGATTCACTTGATTCACGGGAGCTGGTGCGCGCAGCATCTTGGCTTCCCATGCTTTCCTATGGGAAAAAATCTCCTTTCTATAAGGATCATTTAAACGTTTTCTATTCTATTTAGGGACTGGATTGTATCTGAAATTCTATGGATATTTGTAGAAATTTAACAAGAGCATTTAGGAATTTAATTTCCAGTTATATGTTTCTCGGATTTAACACACAACATGCAACTTTTTAAAAAATAACTTGAATCGACTACTACTTTCTGCTATGAAATTTCTTCAAATCATTTTAGTAAGAAATTCTCTCGTGATGTTTAAATGCTCCTTAAGAGGTACACAAAGTTTTAATAAAATTTGAGCAAATTGGGTCTGGGATGCCAAACCCGTACAGTTAGTTTGGTTTTCGAAAAACGTTCCTTTGTCCGACAAAATACTCAGTTTTGAGAAAACAGCATTTCGATGGAAAACATTAGCATATATAATGCCTGCCAGTCGTTTATACTAAAATATGTTACAAATACTTCTATTGAAGGTAGAACAAAAACTCGAACACAGTTAGACGCAGAAAATTTTTTATAACATTCGAAAGTATAAAATTCCAAAATGTCCGCTTTTTAGAAAATTTGAATGCACCAATCCCTTTAAAGCACAGTCCGAAAAATGAGCATTTTGAATACGGATCATTTGGGCCTCCTCCAAGCTAACAAACCCAGACAAAAGTTCAAAACAGATCATAAATTATCGTTGGTTATATGACGCCAATTTTGTTACTAAACACTATCAAAATTTAAATAACAGTGTTTTGTTTGCTTTGAGAGCTCTCAGGAACTTTTCAATTTCGCTTCACAGCATTGGTCTCAAAAGCATTCTTTTTGGTCAAAAACATTCGAGAAACATTTTTCTCGCGGTAAAATAGTTCCATTGAACTCAGGGAAATAGATTGCGATTTCTCACTTTGAATATCGTCGGGGCATTTCTGCTGTGAAAGCGGGAGAGTTTTCACTGTATCATTTTTCTACGTGAAGGGATATCATTGCTTTGTCGACGCGGGTATTATTCTCTTCCACGATCCTCCGTCCAAACAGAAACCATCTGCCACAACTTGGTTGCGGCGGCGTCAATTTCCAACGTTACGGCTTTTGTGTGTGTCTGCTCCAATAGTTATAAATAGGCATTTTTTGACATCACCGGAACGAATATATTGTATAATCATTTCGTGGTTTTTTTTTCTATTCTCTTGAAGTTTCATTAATATTCTTTTCTTTCTACGGGGGAGGGGGGGAGAGATTCTATTTTGTTCCTGTCCCAGTACGAAAATAATGGACGGAGTTAATTAATTTTTTTCTTGACACTTTCGATTTCGTGCTCGCCAAGGAAAACAGACGAAAAAATGTATTTTTACTCCCATATTATCTGCTATCACAAGTGTGTATATTCAGCCAATGCCTGTTGTGGGGCAATATACAGTGAAACCCCCTGCATAACGATACTCAAGAGAACTGAGAAACCTAATCTTTATAAAGGAATTATCGATGGATTAGAAAGAAAACGCTGAGGAAAGACGGCATCAGGACCACACATTATTATCGTTATACAGGATTTTCACCTGATACGCCAAAAAAATCAGAAATTCGCCAATAGGAGCGTTTTTATTCTATTAAAATATATCAGGTGAGTTAACTACACTGCACGAGCCACAAAATATCCATGTCTTTTTCTCAGTGCAAGCATAGTATGCATAATAGCAACAGGTAAATCAAGCTGCCGAGTTGTTTGCTTCCGAATTCGTAAGATAGGTTGCAGCACTTCTCGAGACACGTAGCATGCATCCTCCTCAGAAATAAACTTCCCGTTACTACGCAGCATGTTATCAACCCCTTCACGTACAGGATTTGACAACAAATTTGGATGATCTCTATTTGACGTATCTGCATTAAAATTGGAAACTTTGAACGCACGTTTCAGAAAAGAAAAAAGGGGAAACGAAAAGGATGAAATAAGTAAATAGAAAAGAAGAAACAGTAGGCTGTAGCATATGAGAGAAAGATTACAGTGGATCTGTGTCTTTCACCCTCACCCTATGTGTTCTCTTTCGCTTTTTACATGTATTATAGTAGAAAGATACATTATATGTGGGGGGGGGGGGGGGAATCACCAACGTGAGTACCGAAAGGATGGAGGGGTGAAAACAACTTCGGTTCATAGGGTTAGCAATAAAGCTTAGCGATGGCGAGGAGAGAGGGAAGAAATCACAGAGAATTTTGAAAATGAATTTCTTCCACTGGCGTTTGGACGAAATATTTCGTTCGTGATTGTAAAGGGGACTAACATGATCATCGCACATTCCCAAGAGATCTGTACGATGTGTCCATGATATTTGCCAGCGCAATTAGATACATGCATTTTACCGAACCAGGATTCGAACCTGCACAGTCAAAGGCCAGCACGCTAACCACACGACCGCCAGACAGAAAACAGGCAGCCACGTGCGACATTGAAATCATTTCTGGGACGTTCTAGTTTTTTGAAACAACAAACGTGTTTGTACAAAATTAATTTAATTTCATCGAATCGATAAACTCGATTCCACTCTACATATTATAAATATTAAAATACACGAAAACACATTTTTATATACAGTCGCCGAACGAGAAACAACAAATTTAATTACACGCGAATTTTCTCTTCTCAACTCGAAAGCGATACGAAATTAAGTTTTTATCTTTTAATAACCACGAAAGAAAACAGCGTTCATATCGAGAAAAACGTCCTAATCCCCAACAGACAATATATATTTAATTAAATAAATAACTTTAATACATTTTAGGTGTTAGTTTCTTTTCCTTTTTTAACCGTAAATTAATTTACATGCTATTTTGTCGGAAAAAGTCTTCGAGAATTAATTTACGTATTACTTAACGTCGGGTGTTTTTAAGTAAGTGCTCAGCCGTATTCGGTTTCGAGGGTATCCGCTTAAATCTCGAGCTAATTTTTTAATGGTCGGCGCTTTAAAATCGAGGTTATTGAAAAAAAACAAAACAAAAGATAACAACATAAAAGGTTTTCACGCGAGTTGTTTGCGTTCGGCGATGTCGCATTAAAAGCAATCTCCGGTAAGAAAAATGGCCTCTTGATGAGACAAATGACGGACATTTTTCCCCCCATTTATCGGCTATTAGCTGTCATCTGCGTCTCGTCATATTTAACCGAACATTTATTATATTCTTCTATCGACGTGTGAATAAGTCCAAACGAAGAGGCCGGAACCTTGTGAATAAAGGAAAATAGACCTCACTCTGAGAAGACTTGCGGTATCCCCCCGCATTAGCCGGCATGCCGTGAATACCAGCCGAGAGGTACCAGCTTTTTTGATTGTTGTGTCTGGTCCGTTTCAGCGTATAAATGAAGTTCACGTTTATAGAATGTATAAAAGGTATAATACAGGGATTTATCCCAATCCGTCACTTAGAAAAGCATTTGGCGAAATTTCATTGGGCGAAGTTGAATGGCGTTGTTTGTTTGTTGTTGTTGGTTATCTGCTGTAGTGTAGTAGATAGGTAGAGTATAGGTCTCAAACGACGAAGGTTGCAGGTTTGAACCCCGTTAAACAATCTTGAACACCCACTTCATCGCAAACGCTAGAGCTGAGCTGACAACGCCAAATTCGGAATCAGCGGCCTAAAAATCACTGAAATATCTTCGATAACAAAATCAGTGTCGAGCGGTGTGTTTATTTTTTATAAAACATTTTTTTTCCAATATGATATCTCTTGCAACATCTCGGCGGAAAAAAAAACGCGGAAAACAGGCAGCGCTATTTAATTTGCACCATGAACTTCGGAGATTTTTCTTACGTATAACAATTTGTTAAAGTCAAGAATTTGTGTTACCGTATTATAAAAAAAAAATTGCTTCATTTATAAGCAAGATTCTTCGGTTTCACAGTATCAAAGTTAGCGAGTTATGCGCCCCTCGTGACACGTTTTGCTTTCTTCTTTACTCCTAGCAACCAATCACTGCGTACTAATTCCTTAGCATTGTGTGGTTTTGAGACTCTCACGAGTACATGTCTTGTATTCGCTCCTGTAACTGTATTACGAGACCACAATATTCATCCCCCCCCCCCACTTATTCCTCTATAAATACTGACGGATTAGGAGGTGCATAACATACTTCCCCTAGCTATTTGCGTATTTATAACAGGTTCTTTTATTCATCTATTCTCATGACAAAATAGTGTACTGTTAGACATTTGAAATGCAACAGACTTGCATTTGCACTCTTCTCCTAGCCACATATTCTATATTTCTTCCGTAGGTGCACAATTACATCTTTTCTCACAATTTAGTTTTTATATTCAGTATATCATGCACTTTTTCTCCCTTTCCAGTATTGTCATTTCATGCATACCTAATTTTGTAAGCAATGCATTTTTTGCAGTTCTTGCTTTTAACTGTACACACACATGTATTTTTCGATACTTTGTTTCTTAACACATCGTCTTGACACTTTCTGCCCCCTCCTACTTTTTTTTTTACCCCGGCGTTGACCTATCGGAATATGGACTGGGTCGCCGTTTCGGTTAGTAAGTAAGTAAGGTATAACTAAGAATGTAAGCTCTTTATAAGTAAAGCTTTCCGGCATGCGAAGTTGAAAAATAGAGATAACAGTATGCATTTAGCCAATTCAAAGGACTTTTGGAGTAAATATATTTGTGAATTTCCGCGAATGTGTGACTCAAATTCCCCGGCATGCCAGCTAATGTAGGGGCATACGGTATATCTCAAGAAGTATTCGTTTCTGATACACAGAATCTCGCTTAGGACAAAATTCAGAGAAGTGAACGGTGATGCTAGAAGTCAGTGTTGTCTACGTTGGATACTTCGTCGCAACAAATTCAATGATATACCACTTGTTCTAAACCGGTGGCTTTCAACCTGTGGTCCGCGGATCCACAGGAGTCCGTTAGTAGCACTTCGTAAGGGATCATTTTACTACCACTGCATGAATGACGCGTATTATGCTCCGTGAAATTGTAATTTATACAATTTTATGCAAACCTATCGAAACAGTACATTTTGGATTTTTTTGGAAGGATCGTCCAAATTGACCTTCTGGCGCTACAGGGAGGTCCGCGACATATTATTTATACGCTAAACACAACTCTGTCTATCACCATTGTACAATGTACTACCTTTTTACGCACTCTCTACGGGGAAATAGAGTTTTGTCGGTTGTGTGCGTACCTAACTGTCTGTACCAGTGTCTGGTTTCTGTGCCCGAGGGCATGGTGGTAAGATGCTCGTCTACCATCGTGAAGGTTGTTGTCAGGGTCCCGGGTTCGAACCCAAGGGAGGAATAGGAAAGATATTTTCCCTAACGAACTCGAGGCGATCACCGATAGACAGCGCCTTCACTTCCAACCTATCTCACTAATGGCAGTAAATTGCAATACAGCGACATGGCCAGAGTTGGTGTTTGTTGAAGTAGTATCTGGTTTCACGTAAGTTAGTGCTGTCATCTACATTTCAGTTGTGATTGGATTATAATGACATTACTATTACTAACGTTACGCATCTCGTAAGCATTGCTCTGTATAATTTCTAACGATTCAATTCGTGCCGGAATGTGCATTGCGTGTGTGTGTGCGTGTATGCGTGGCCTAACGTATATTTATGTAGAGTTTATTTGTTGTCAGAGTTATAAATGTTTCGTGTTATACTGCCATACGCACTCGATATTTTGAAGTGAAAGTGACACTTTTCGTTTTTTATGTAAGTACCGTGTTGGTGGCCTTCCGCTCCCTGTGAAGGAATTATTTTTCAAATGACACAATGGCTAGCATTTTCGGAGTTTGATGACTGAAGATTTTCAGTCCCCTTTTTTTTTGCTCCCTCTGGCAATACTTTTCAACTGGAAGGTGGAGGCCATAGAATATATGGGGTGGAGTGTTGATATACGTGAAATCCTGTTTGAAGGCTAGAGAGTGTAACGTGCAGAGAAGTGATATTGAAACCATATGGGTTGAACTTGAGAACAAAAGACGACATAAGCTTATTGTTGGGGTTTGTTACAATCCACCGAATAGGGATCAAAACTACATCGCCAAATTGCATGATGAAATTTCCTACATGTGTAAGCGAAAGAGGGTTCTCATACTAGGGGATTTCAATTACCCGGGTATTGATTGGGAGAACCTTTCATCTGGAAATCAGTATGAAAGAGACTTTCTTAAGTTGGTGCTCGAAATTTTTTTGTATCAGCATGTATCAGAAGCCACTAGGGGTACTGCTATTTTGGATTTAGTTCTTACTAGTTCGGAGGATCTTGTTGAACAAGTTTCGGTAGGGGAAGAGTTTTCTTCCAGTGATCATCGTATCGTCAGATTTCACTGTAACTTTTCCTCGGGTAAGGTTGATAACAAAAGACTGGTTCCTTGTTTTCGGAGAACTAACTTTGATGTTCTGCGAAGAAGGTTAGCGGAAGTTTTCAAAGACCGGTTGGAATCAGTAGGGGTGGTAAGTCAATGGGAAGAATTTAGTACGAAGCTGTCCTCTGTTTTGCACGACGTCATACCCTTTGATCGAAAAAAGCGTGTTTGTACATCACACCCTCTATGGTTCACGGATAGCGTGCGGAACCTTTATCTTGAAAAGAAAAGAGCATTCAGAGAGTATAAAAGTGGACGAGGTGACCTACAATTGTTTACTGATAAAAGAAGACTGTTGAAGAAAGCGATAAGGGATAGTAAAAAGGAAGTTGAATCTAGGTTGGCAGATAACATTGGCTCTGACCCAAAATATTTTTTTCGATACGTCAATAATGGATGTAAGGGGACAGTTGGCCCCCTCTCGATAGGAGGCTCTAGGGTAGAGAGCAATGTAGGCATGTGTAGTGCTTTCAATGACTTTTTCTCGTCGGTTTTTAATGGAGATAATGATATTCGATATACGGGTGTTGCATGGGGTAAAATTCCTCAACGATATTCAAGTACAAGACCTGGAGGTCCTAAATATTCTAAGAAATGTATGTGCAAGCAAAGCACCAGGACCAGATGATATCTATCCCAGGGTTCTCAGGGAAGGTGCTAATGAATTGTTGGGGCCAGTCGCACAGATATTCAGGAGTAGTGTTGCTGAGGGTATCGTCCCGAGACATTGGAATCTGGCTAACGTTGTTCCGATATTTAAGAAGGGTAGTAGAGAAGTGGTGTCAAATTATCGTCCAGTGAGTTTGACGAGCTCCCTCTCGAAAATTTTGGAAATTATCATCAAAAGGCAGTTTGTGAAGTGGATACACGAGAATAATGTATTGTCGGATAATCATGGGTTCAGGAAGGGGAAGTCATGTGTAACTAACCTCCTTTGCTTCTATGATTACGTGACTAAGGCTTTGGGTAAGAGCAAAAATGTCGACGTTGTTTACCTTGATTTCCAGAAGGCATTCGATCGGGTTCAACATGGCAAACTCTTGAAGCGTTTACACGAGATTGAATAGGGGGAAACTTGCTGAATTGGATAGAATCGTGGTTAAGAGATAGATCGCAACGAGTTATGGTGAACGGAGAATTCTCTGGTTGGACAGACGTAACAAGTGGAGTTCCTCAGGGAAGTGTCCTTGGCCCCATACTTTTTTCACTTTTTATCGACAAACTCGATCAGGGTATCGATGGGATTACTAGCAAATTCGCAGATGATGTGAAGCTAATGGGGGTAATCGGGAATGAAAGCGATAGGGAGTTGCTCCAGACCAACTTAAACAGAATTGCAGCATGGGCAAATGAATGGAGCATGACGTTTAGCATTGATAAGTGCATGGTCGCTCATTTTGGTTCGAACAACACAACCCACGGTTCTCTTACGAGTTGAATGGTGTCACTATCCCGGATGCAACTAGGGTCACCGACTTGGGAGTTCTCATTGACGAGCGGCTTAGGTTTTCTGAACATTGTTCAGCGGTGGTCAAAAAAGCGAATAGAATGCTTGGTCTCATTTTCAAAAAGATCTCTTCGCGCTCTCCTAAAGTCATTCTTCCGCTTTTTCGAGGCTTAGTTCGTCCTGGACTGGAGTATGCTGTAAGGTTTTGGAGACCATACCTACAGAGGGACATAGACTTGGTTGAAGGGGTGCAGAGAAGAGCTACGCGTGTCCTTATTGGCACACGGGGCTTGAGTTATGAAGAGAGACTTCATTTTTTGAATATGTTTACATTGGATGAACGCAGGTGTCGAGGAGATATGATCGAAGTGTTCAAAATTTTCAATGGGATGGATAGGATGGACCATGAACTTTTAGTACACCGCCAATCGACTGCTTTTACAAGGGGACACCATTATCGATTGGTGAGGGACAATGCAAGGTTATGGTGTCGCAGAGAATTTTTCTCTAATAGGGTTGTTAATAAATGGAATAGCTTACCCCCTGAGGTAGTAAAATGTAACACAATTGACACGTTTAAAAAGAAATACGATAAACATGTTGGGGTAAATCGAGAAGCTCTATCCATTCTTAGAATAAGACAACCATAAGTATTCTTTATGGATGTTGTACGATATTTTATCATGTGTATATATTGTTTATAATTTGTGTTAATTGCATTTTTAATTGGGTTGCTGTATTTTTGAAATATGTGACATCCATATTTTTATGGGCATCTTTTTATCAGCCACCTCTTTGGGCATTTTGTCTGTTGTGGTGGTGTATTTGTATTTGTATTTGCATATGTTTATAACTATCTACTGTCCACTACCATTGTGCCGCCATGGTGGTTTGATCCGGGCTCCTCAAAATGCCTACACGATTGCGTAACAGTGACGGTATACGAATTTTATTTAATTTCTTCTAACCTCACATAAGTGCTGATCTTTCGCCGCAGAGGCAATTTACTGACTTTCTTGCCGTATCAGAATTATTTATTTTGGACCCTAACCGCGAATGTATATTCCGTGCATGTTTGTGTTCAAGTGGTGCCATATAACTTCTGAACACGAAACTGACAATGAATGAATATTCTAACGTTCGCAATTAAATGTTGCAGAGTCTTTAACTCGCTGTGGTGAGATATTTATCAAAGGGGTGACCGGTTCGCATTTGGGCCCACCTTAAAGTTGTAAAACCGCAGCAAACCAACTTCAACCGACAATCAAACACCAAATGATGTGAATACCAATGTGGAAATCAAACATCAGCTAAGGGCCACCCTTACTAAACGCGGGTTCCGGTGGGAAAGTAATAGAGGGGCCAGAGACGTCTTAATAAATTTCGGGGGCACCCTCCAGCACCGATATTATATATTCTCTGGGTGAAGGGGGGAATCGACATCCGAAAAAATTCACTCATTATAACAAAATATACAGGAATGCTGAAAAATTTCCATACAAAAAATATAGGCCCACAATTTTAAATAACAAAAAAAATGGGAAATTTTTTTGCAGAAAATAGCTGCAAATTTATGAAAGAAATAATTCAAAAATCAATCAAAATTGGGACCTAATGGAAGAAATTGTCGGAGAATTGGTGTGAATTCAGAATAGATGAATAAATGATTAACGGAGATAATCCCAGCAGCCATTCAAATTCAAAATAAATGAAAGAGACAATTCCAGAATAGCTGAAAATCATGAGCTCCATAGTTGATGAAATTTCAGAATTCTCTCTCTCTGATGAAAATTCAGGGTTTATGAAAGAAGTTATTATTACCGTCAGTGGAGGGCGTTATCGACCGCACCTGTTGCACACATTTAATTCACCGACAACAATTCATCGCCTAAAAATTCACCACTAGGAAAATTCACCGCCGGAAAATTCACCGACAACACTTCGATGCGAGTCAGTTAGTGTGGGAGTGAGCGATTGAGTTACTGAGTCAGTGAGAGAGGAGTGAGTGAGTGACCTAATGAGTATGTGAGTGAGGGAGTGAGTGAATTAGTTTTAACCTAGTAGTGTCACAAATGATTAAAAAATCTATTATTAAATAAATTAAAACTTATTCACTGGGTGACTCATCCACTCAGTAGCTCACTCACTCACGAATTCAGTAGCTCGGTCACTCACTCAATCACTCACGGATTCAGTAGCTCGGTCACTCACTCTGTATCTCGCTCGCTCGCTCACTCAATCACTCACGGATTCAGTAGCTCGGTCACTCACTCAGTATCTCGCTCGTTCGCTCGCTCACTGACTCAGTAACTCAATCGTTCACTTCCTCGCTTTCTGACTCTCATCGAACTGTTGTCGGTGAATTTTCCGTAAACCCATTTAAGGACGGTTCTGCACCACCACCAATGCTTTAAGGTCCACATTGGACCTACAAGTTAACTTTAAAGGGACTAACCTACGAACTCTATTTTGCGTTTTTCAATATTATACACGTGCACAAAAATTTTTATTTATGAGTGACGAATAATATTGTCGCAATGTTATTTCTTATCTGTTTTAGATTTTAATTAGCTTATTTGAACGTCACTGTAGGGTTATATTTTCTGTGATGTTGCTCGAAGTCGTAACTTTCCAGTTAGTCTCATCAGCTATTTCTTAGATGACGCCACATTGAACCCATAAATCATGGATTTTCTAATTTAGATGCACCAAAACCAGGAGTGCACGGGACCCTTCGTCAGGAGAAGAGTCTGGACTTTGATGTTTTTAATTTTTCACTAGTAAGTAGACGGTTTTACAACTACAGAGATTTAAGCGAAACGCGTTCCGAAAAGCGTAGCTGCACTTTTTTTAGGCTTACCGACATCAAGTGGAGCGTCACTAGCCAACGACTGGTTTCTTGTGTTTAAATTTGACATCCTGATCTTAGCTGATCACTTGCGTATCTACCAGAGATACATAATAAGGGGGATGTTTCACGACGTGCCGGAGTCGGTACCAGTTGACGACATGCGTAACTGACGTCATTGCCCTGACAGCACCGAGTGCGCCATTTTCGCTACCATTGTTAATTACGATAGTTTCCAACCGCTTTGCTGCCCATTTTAATGAACTATTTCCAAAATTATCTTTTCGATAATGGTTATTACTACACTGCTGGCCACCCAAATTGCAACACCAAGAAAGACAAGAGATATCGCAACAATATTTATTTTGTAGATAACATGTTGACCAAGCATCAAATGATTAAATTTATAGACTTCTGTGAAGTGTGGTTCCTGCCAAAATCAGTAGCCAGAGTAGCCGCCATTGTTGGAGATCACCGCTGCCACACGCCTCGGCATTGATTCAAAGAGACTTTGGATGTGTTCTTGGGGTACAGCAGACCAAGCAGCTTCCACGCGTTGCCAAAGTTGATCTGGTGTGGCAGCTGGGGATGTAATCTGGTTCAATCGTTGAGCAACCATGGACCACATGTTTTCTATCGGCGAAAGATCCGGAGAGCGAGCTGGCCAGGGAAGCAATTCAATCTGGCGATTGACGAAGAAACTTTGGACAATGCGTGCCACGTGTGGTCGCGCATTATCCTGTTGAAATATGGCTGTGGGCAAGCCCTGAAGGTAAGGAAGGACCACTGGCTCCAACACCTCGGAGATGTAGCGCTGGCTTTTTAAAGTACCGGCAATGCGTACTAGAGGAGTGCGAGAGTGATATCCAATACCGCCCCATACCATAATACCCGGTGCAGGACCAGTGTGGCGGTGCATAACGCAGCTGTTCAGCATCCTCTCTCCACGGTGTCTCCAGACTCGAATCCGACCATCGTGGTGTTGCAGACAGAAGCGTGACTCGTCAGTAAAGACAATTTCATTCCATTGTGCCGTCCACATCCTTCTTTCATCGCACCATTGGCGGCGGAGACGTCTGTGGTTCTGCGTCAAGGGTAGACGAAGCAATGGACGTCTTGCGGACAGACCACTCTGCTGTTAACGGCGTCGAATGGTACGCGCAGACACTGGATGATGCGGTACAGACTGAATGTGCTGTGCTATGGTTCGTGATGTGGCTGAGCGATCAGTCACTGCCATACGCACAATACGCCTGTCATCACGTGAAGTGGTGCACTGAGGTGGATGCGATCGAACACGTCGGTCCGTCGTACCCTCCTGCATCCAACGATCACATATCCGCATTACAGTTGTTTGGTTTCGTCCAACACGACTACCGATTTCCCTGAAAGATAATCCACAATCTCGGTAGGCCACTATCCTTCCTCTGTCGAACTCGGATACTTGATCAAAAGATGATCGCTGTTTTCTACGAGGCATAATTGATCGTTTTTTTGAAAAAACCACAAGAAAAACACAATTGCCGTACTTCAAATCGTCGAAATCTCCAAGCCTTAAATAGCGCTTTGAAGTGGCGCCACAGGCGCGCGTGATGTGCGTCTGCGCTGAAATTCTAATCATTTGCATATCTCACCTCCGCTAATGCATGTTGTAAATTTCATATTATTTGCATGCTTCCTTCAGGGTGTTGCATTTACGGTGGCCAGCAGTGTATTTGACTATTCACTAGCTTTCTCCGTTCAACTATTCAACCATTTTTAAATAAAAAATTTCATTATTTTTCTTATGAGGTAACTTCCACTTGGTATTTAGCTTTCTCGGATCTATTCGAGTTCAATCACGTACAACAAATACAAATACAACGCCACAACAGGCAAAATGCCCAACGAGGTGGCTGAGAAAAAGATGCCCGTAATAAATATGGATGTCTTATATTTCGAAAATACAGCAACGCAATAAAAATACAATCACAAAAACGTTAGTTAATTTTTATTATGTTGATTTAGAGCCAACTCGTGACAAATAATTTCAATAATTACCGTTTCAGCTTTCTTTTTCGAGGTGATTCTCCGGCTTCATAATCACTGGGTTGAAAATGATTTGCTTTAAATATAAGTTTATTACTTGATCGAGACTCTTAGGACATTCGGACACACATATTTTGCGATTCACTGAGTCTGCGGCCCACCAAGAGGTTCCATCCGACCAGCGAAAGTTGTTACGGAAGAAAATCAGCCCAAAGCACGATAAATATCAAGACTGGCCATATTTCTTTCATAAAAACATGGGGTATCTCCAAGACAATTGTCAGGGCAAGTAAAGGTGCTATTTACAGCCAAAAAAACTTTCAAAGGCAAATAAAATTGTCAGTTGCAATCAAAAAATTACCAAAGTCAAGTTAAAGTGTCCATTGAAGTCAAAAAAAATGTTTTCCAAAGGCAACTGAAGTTATTAATTAAAGCCAAACAAAAATGTCGAAGACAAGCAAAGTTGCTAACCAGCGTTAAAATTGCTGAAAAAAAAATGCTAATCGTGGTAAGTGATACAAGTCAAAATGTAATTAACAAACAAATGTCTGAGATGAATTTGTTATTTGACTAACTTATAATTAACACATAATAGAAACATAATTGCCGCAGTATAATTTATCGGTCATTCAAAGAATCTTAATTGTTTATTTCAAAAGTTCCAGTAAGCCTTGTTCAAAGTAGGAGTAAAAAAGGGAGAAACGCAAGGCAAAAATGAGGGGAATATTTTGTAAAATAAGTGTCATATATTCGGCCTTTATATACGGTCCGCGAACGACAGAAAAACCGCATTTCTGGCCCGCGGACTAAAAAAGGTTGCGTATCCCTCCCCTAAAATAATCAAACACTATCAATCAGATGGTACATGAATGACTTTTGAATTTTGCAAGCAATACAACATCTGATTTCTCAAGTCTTTTTTCCCAAAAGCGTGTTTTAACGTTATTCTCTTCTATATAATAATCCATTTCTCCCGACCGATTCTGAAACTACCATAAAGATTCAAAAACCATTATTTTCGCATTCTTATTTCCTCCCATTTCAATTTTTTTTTCTCTCCTCCCTCCGAACAGGCGAAGATCTAACAAAAGAAGCTGGTGGCAGTAGAGTATACCGCCGACTACTCCACTGTCTACGTCGCTCCTTCTCCTCCGCAAGCACGTAACATGGATATTTGGTTCACGGCAGCAGCATCTCATGTCTCTCCCATTCATATTCCCATACCAACAGAATATTTCCACCCCGTTCCCAAACACAGATAATAGCGAATAACACCACAAAGCCGAACCGATAGTTGGAAAATAATTCTGTGGAGACCAACCAACGCACAAATCGAATGTAGGGCGCCGCCATCGCCCCCCTCTTCACGGCGTTTTCCACTGTGTTGCTCTAAACTCAATGAGCAAAGATAAAAACGAGTCTCTTTTCAGGTTTTTTGCTCTTTCTTTTTCATTCTGGAGGATACATACGTGTATTATTTTTATTCTGTTCGTGGCGTATCTTTCTGAGTATCTTCGGGGTGTTTTTCTGGCTCCTTTTGTGCCTTTGCTGTGTGAGTCTGACCATAAGTGGCGCGTGGGAGCGGACGAGTTAAGATAACGCAGTGGCGTAATGGCTCTGTGGGAATCATATAGTCTCTACTTTTCTCTGGTGTTCAGATATTTTTTTCTTCATATATCTGAGGTACGTGTAAGTTTATGAGAGAGATGTTGAATCCTACGGGGGATAAAGAGTGCGTGAGGAGAGGGATTTTGTAGAAATTCAGTTCAGGTTTTTGATGTAGTTTTATAAGGAGCCATTTTTTTTTTATAATAATCCTTTCACTATCACGGACGAAATATTTCGTCCAAACGCCAGTGGAATAAATTCAATGCGGTTGAATTTATGCATTGTACTTTCGATAAAGCCATCCTCTGTGGCTTTTTCTTTTCCTTCTCTGTTACCATCGTGAATTTATTGTAACCCAGTGAACGAACCGAAGTTGTTTTTCCCTCGCCTTTTTCCTTTTCTTCTGTTAGGGATTTTTCCCACATTTATTGTATCATTCTACAAAATGCGTACGTGTAAGAGCGAAAGAGAACACATTGGGTGAGGATGGAAATTGAAATTTGCTGTTACTATTTTATCTACTAATCTGTAATACTGTTTTATTTCTCTATTTATGTTTTTCTGTTCGTTTATTTTTTATTCCTTTTTCCTATTTATTTATTTTTCTTATTCTTTTTTTCTCCTCTTATCTTCTCTTCCCCCTTTTTCTTATGTTGCGATAAGATTAGGACGAGTTTACCGGAGTTTTCTCCAATTCGTCAAATAGAGATCATCCGAAATTTGTTACCGAAAGAGCTTGTACGTGAAGGGGTTAAAAGACGAATGCCAGAAGTGCGTAGTCAGTCGTATCGTGGTAAATCAGGAATTTTCCCAATTTTCTTTGTTACAAGTAAACGGTTCCAAGGCGACGTCTTCAAAAGTTTTGAAAAAATACAAATACAAAATCAACGCCACAACAGGCAAAATGCCCAACGAGGTGGTTGAGGAAAAGATGCCCGTAACAAATATGGATGTCATATATTTCAAAAATACAGCGACCTAGTTATAAATGCAATTACAAACAATATATATGCATGATAAAATATTATACAAAGCCCATAAAGAATAATTATGGTTGTCTTATTCTAAGTATTGATAAGCCAATTTTTATCCCAACATGTTTATCGTATTTCTTTTTTAAACGTGTCAATTGTGTTACAATTTACTACCCCCGGGGTTGAGCTATTCCATTTATTAACGACCCTACTAGAGAAAAAATTCCCCGCGACACCATAACCTACAATTGTCCCTTACCAATCGATACTGGTGTTCTCTTATAAAAGCAGTCGATTGACGGTGTGAGAGAGTCGGGATTCATGATCTATCCTACCGAAAGCAAACGTCAGCAGGCGGTGATCGGTATATACATAGAACGAAGGAGCGTGCCTCAAGCATGTACTGGAAATACTGAATCGCCGAATAGGCATGCGATGCGCAAGAGCAGTAACAGGAGGTCCTGAAGTGGGTGTATAATGCACTGTATTTTGCAAAGGGTTTTTACTTGGTTTCATATTAAATTTGATAATGTCTTGATAATTCCATAGAATATCGTAATATTGTGGAGCTCATTATTTCCAGAAATCATTTTTATGGCTAGTAGAACTATTTAAGAAACTCTGAGATTGGAAGTTCTGCCCATATGGTCAACTAACACACGGCGTTGACGTCAACAATTAGATTAAATTTTTCAAAATCGACTCCAATTATGGGTCTATCGAACTCCGCTATGATAAAAGGAAATTGAAATTTACGGTGCAAAACTCAATTTAGTACAGAATGTTCAAATTTGTGTAGAATTAGCGGCAGAAGAGAGCACGAATTCAGTTAAACTCTAATACAACTTTTTTGGAACGAACACGGTCGAATACATTTGAAAGCTTTTACACCGAATTGATTATGGTGAAAACAAAAATTTGAATTTCCCTTTTATCGTCATCGCCAGAGCGACTTCTCGATCTACTTTGACGCTTATATCGTTCGTTTAATTTACTAGGTAACGTTTGCACTTGCTTTGATAATTCGTCGATTTTATTTTTTAATGTAGCGAATTCCTCGTTTTCAGATTTGGCTGAGGTAGCGGAGTGAACATTACCAATTTCTGTAGACCCCAGGGGGCAAAACCTCACAGATCATATCTACCATTAAGGCTAGCTGGATTCAAATCAACATCACTTATACTTAAGATTGCCTGAACTTGAGTAGGCAAGCGAGTTAACCAAAGGTTTTCTTAGGAAACCATCATCCATTCGACCCAAATTAAACTCGCGCATTTCGCGTAATAATACCGAAGGTCACCGATCGGCGAGCTAGAGATCCTGCATCAGGGCGTGGATTTTACGTGCCTCGGAACACTCAAATTCTTGAATTAGCCTTTCCTTTAAGCAATCCTATGCTTTATCCCTAGGTGGGATTATATATATCCCATCGCTATATCGACATACTGTTTCAGAGTTTCGGAATCGAGTGAGGATAAACCAATGTATGAAACATGGTTAATTGAGTAGTTATACAAGAAATCACAAAATTAGAATCCAACTGAACAAAGTACAATCTGATCCCTGTCCATCGCGGGGATATCCTCCTTACCACTAAGTGGCATGTTAAAAAAAATAATGCATATATGTGAACTTTAAAAATATGTAGACAAAAACTAATTTTCATTAAAAGTGATTTTTGGGACACCAAGGCATTTTTCGACAATTAGAAAGGTACTTACGAGGCCACAACAACGATGGGAGCAGCAACACTTTTTACCAGTTAGATGACTTTGAAACTTCAGAAGATCACTGAAAATACCGACGAGAGCAAGGTATCAGACGAAATCTAACGTGTCGCAAATCTCCAAAGCGAGGACGATCGGTGACGATCACGCGAGTGTTAAAAAACTATTAACCGAAGAAGCCACCATGTGAAGACAGTCAGTGATGGTAATGCAAGGGAAGCCACACTACGAGGATAAGCATGTGTATACGCCGATATGATACCAGCAAGTGTATAAGCCGCACCCGCAAAGGTAGACAGACTTCCGACCGTGAGATAGCAAATATGCTCTCTTAAGATGCTTTCAGGATAATTTTCAAGGCTTCACCAGAAACTAAGAATTGAATGTTTCATAATTAACATGATATGCTTACCCTCGTGTCCAATAGGTTATCAGTTGGCAGAAACGAAAAGTAAATAATCACTTGATTGTATAGAGCATATCAACGTACTATTTGCGTAGGCCAAATCACGCCATTTTTCGGAAAGCGTTGAAGTCTAATGCTCACTTTCCAATGAGAATTCCATGGTGATGTGACGGCACTGACCCTCGGTTGAAAGATGTACATGATGTCTCAGGAGCACCAAGTTCACAAACTTCCACGCGGGCTAAAGTACACCTAAACGACTCGGAAATGCATGGTCAGAAAGGACTCGCAGATGCGCGTACACAGGAAACACCGAATGTGAGCAGACACTCCGCAAAAAAGAATACGTATTTTAATTTAAAAAAATGTACCTGAGCATAAACAACAGGGGTCAAATAAAGTATTCAAAGTGTCGTCTACGAGCAGTAATGCGGGTCTCGCATCCCCAAGCCATTCCGAACATTCTCGAAGATTCCGGGCATGTCCAGGTCTTCGCAGTTCATGCAACCATTTTCTCAGTGCTACAAACAGGAGGTGGTTGTTATACCCAGTGTTTTGATATGCTCCCCCTCAGTCTGGGAGTCCCAGATGTGATTAAGAAATGAGAGATCGAGCAGTCCCCAATGCACAAAACAACCGGAACTCCCGCTCCCGGACAACGTCATCTACCAGGAAATCATTTCCCGACCGTGCGTTGATATGTGATTCGGAGTCGTCTGAGTGCCCTAGCCCACCTAGAGGTTTGTGAGTTTGTGAACCTGGTGCTGAGACACCCTATGACACTACGTGGCTCTTCGCAATGTATACGAGATAAAGTGATTCCAGAATTCTGTCTTCACACTGCACCCAAAGAGGTTTTCGTATCACCAAACCTCTTAAAAGGGTTGAGAGCGTCATCCCTGTATGCCAATATCAAGGCACTATTTCCGTGAATTATTATTATCAACCAAACATTTACCATGGCGATTACCTCAGGTGTCTTTTTGATCTAATGTGGAGGGTGTCCAATGAATTCGTAAATAAATTTAAAATTCATAAAACTTCAAAGAGAATCTATACTTGAATGCGGTTTATACGAAAAATATTTTTACAAAAGTGGAATTTTTTCAAACCAAAATAATAATAATCATACGCAATATACGGTGCTACGCAAAAGCAAATAAGTAGTGATTAGACATGAACCTCGCTTCGATCTCTTCTGCATCCGAAACTTTCGAAAAGCTTCAGTCGGCGAGTCGTGACCGAGGTAAAGCAACTTCACCAATATTGCTTCATCCACCAATGTCAACCTCGCAATGTAAGCGTCAGTAATAGGAAATTCAAAATCAACTGTTAATCGGATACCCTGCATTCTATAGGGCTCTGATCTGCATATTCCCAGTGATTTTCTTTCATGTAGCGCCCACTATCAATACGAATTTATGCAACATCTTGTGTATATTGTTACGGGCGATTTCTCCCAGTCTCCAGAATGCGCGAAGGAGCCAGGATGAAATACCAGACGCCATATAAATTTATTCATACAACAAAAACTACGCTATTCACAAGCAGCGATTCATCGCTAAGTATAGATTATATACACTGCTGGCCACCCAAATTGCAACACCAAGAAAGACAAGAGATATCGCAACAATATTTATTTTGTAGATAACATGTTGACCAAGCATCAAATGATTAAATTTATAGACTTCTGTGAAGTGTGGTTCCTGCCAAAATCAGTAGCCAGAGTAGCCGCCATTGTTGGAGATCACCGCTGCCACACGCCTCGGCATTGATTCAAAGAGACTTTGGATGTGTTCTTGGGGTACAGCAGACCAAGCAGCTTCCACGCGTTGCCAAAGTTGATCTGGTGTGGCAGCTGGGGATGTAATCTGGTTCAATCGTTGAGCAACAATGGACCACATGTTTTCTATCGGCGAAAGATCCGGAGAGCGAGCTGGCCAGGGAAGCAATTCAATCTGGCGATTGACGAAGAACCTTTGGACAATGCGTGCCACGTGTGGTCGCGCATTATCCTGTTGAAATATGGCTGTGGGCAAGCCCTGAAGGTAAGGAAGGACAACTGGCTCCACCACCTCGGAGATGTAGCGCTGGCTTTTTAAAGTATCGGCAATGCGTACTAGAGGAGTGCGAGAGTGATATCCAATACCGCCCCATACCATAATACCCGGTGCAGGACCAGTGTGGCGGTGCATAACGCCACTGTTCAGCATCCTCTCTCCACGGTGTCTCCAGACTCGAATCCGACCATCGTGGTGTTGCAGTCAGAAGCGTGACTCGTCAGTAAAGACAATTTCATTCCATTGTGCCGTCCACATCCTTCTTTCATCGTACCATGGGCGGCGGAGACGTCTGTGGTTCTGCGTCAAGGGTAGACGAAGCAATGGACGTCTTGCGGACAGACCACTCTGCTGTAAACGGCGTCGAATGTTACGCGCAGACACTGGATGATGCGGTACAGACTGAATGTGCTGTGCTATGGTTCGTGATGTGGCTGAACGATCCGTCACTGCCATACTCACAATACGCCTGTCATCACGTGAAGTGGTGCACTGAGGTGGATGCGATCGAACACGTCGGTCCGTCGTACCCTCTCGCATCCAACGATCACATATCCGCATTACAGTTGTTTGGTTTCGTCCAACACGACTACCGATTTCCCTGAAAGATAATCCACAATCTCGGTAGGCCACTATCCTTCCTCTGTCGAACACGGATACTTGATCAAAAGATGATCGTTTTTTTGAAAAAACCACAAGAAAAACACAATTGCCGTACTTCAAATCGTCGAAATCTCCAAGCCTTAAATAGCGCTTTGAAGTGGCGCCACAGGCGCGCGTGATGTGCGTCTGCGCTGAAATTCTAATCATTTGCATATCTCACCTCCGCTAATGCATGTTGTAAATTTCGTATTATTTGCATGCTTCCTTCAGGGTGTTGCATTTACGGTGGCCAGCAGTGTATTCCACAGAGAACTCGCGTGTATTTGTTTCTGTCACACTCTTTTCTGTCAGTTTGGCGAACCCTTATTCACTTGGAGGTGGAATCTTCCCGAATGAATTCGCTATATCCGGTTTTACCTTGTATCATCCCCAACATTCTGCCTTGGACACAAACGTCATTTCAAATACATCCACAAATTCGTTTGTCGCTTTTCATAGGACGATAGTCATTGGTTTAACATTCAGAGTGGATACTGGATACACAGTAATTAAGGTATCCGACTACGTTGAAAACGTCATTTTGGAAGAAAATATGGATTTTCATTTTGTTATTTTTTATAAAAGCCCAACTTGTTGTGATTCCAAAACGGGCCTTGTTTTGTTTATATGATGCTCAGAATCAAAGTTACGTTCACTTTAGTATTGCGTTTTTACATACAAGTAATACGCGAATAAAGACTTTAAACGTGTTTCACACAGAATGCTATTTTTGACATTTTACTTAACTTTGTGTGACATGATTTGTAAAAATTGATGCATTGCATCCTTACGAAATTATAATGTGATATTTTGCTATAAATATATATATATATGTGTCCATCCGCTTTTTCGAGGCTTAGTTCGTCCTGGACTGGAGTATGCTGTAAGGTTTTGGAGACCATACCTACAGAGGGACATAGACTTGGTTGAAGGGGTGCAGAGAAGAGCTACGCGTGTCCTTATTGGCACACAGGGCTTGAGTTATGAAGAGAGACTTCATTTTTTGAACATGTTTACATTGGATGAACGCAGGTGTCGAGGAGATATGATCGAAGTGTTCAAAATTTTCAAAGGGATGGATAGGATGGACCATGAACTTTTAGTACACCGCCAATCGACTGCTTTTACAAGGGGACACCAGGATCGTAATGGTGAGGGGCAATGCAAGGTTATAGTGTCGCAGGGAATTTTTCTGTAATAGGGTTGTTAATAAATGGAATAGCTTACCCCCGCAGGTAGTAAATTGTAACACAATTGACACGTTTAAACAGAAATACGATAACCATGTTGGGGTAAATCGAGAAGCTATCCATTCTTAGAATAAGACAACCATAAGTATTCTTTATGGGCATTGTATAATATTTTATCATGTGTATATATTGTTTATAATTTGTGTTAATTGCATTTTTATTTAATTGGGTTGCTGTATTTTTGAAATATATGACATCCATATTTTTATGGGCATCTTTTTATCAGCCACCTCGTTGGGCATTTTGCCTGTTGTGGCGTTGTATTTGTATTTGTATTTGTATATTGTTGAGGTTATGAACCAAAATCTAAGGTCAATCACATATAGTTTTTGAATTACAGTGTTTTATAGACAAAATGTAGGATGAAATTTCAAAAAATTCATACGTACTTAAACATATTTTGGTGTAACTTATGAACATATCGTGCAATCCTTTAGATTTTGGTTCATAACCTGCAACATGTGCAACATTACTAGCTAAATCCACTGTGAAAATCACAAAGCATTTCATTGATAAAGTGTTTTGCAATCGTGTTTCGAATATCATATGGATTTTGCTTAAAATTTGACATAAACACAACTTTTTCATGGAAAATATAATAGACCAAAATTTGTCACGGTTTTCACCATGTCGAGACACTTTCTATCAAAAAATGTATTTAAAGTTCACTCCATTTTAAAGAAAAGTGGTCGAATACCTTAAATTGACGCTGATCAGACTTAGTAGCAGTGTATACTACGGACGTATTTCGTAGAAACTTGGTATGTAGGTTATATGGACTACGGGAAAATGGAAACTGCGATAAAAATAGTTAAATTTTTGACCACCAGATGAAAAAGCGGTTTTTTTTATTGCAGTTTTCATGGACAGCATTATGGTTCAATACAATTGCTCAAAACAATTAGGGGAGCAAGCAAAAAAGTGAAGAAAACCGTGCGAGACAGCCACGTATTGGCATACAATGGATAGTACACGCGTATCAATGCGTAATACAGAAAAAAGGCGCAAAAAAATTTGGAATTAAGCTTTAATTCTTTGAAAATATGGAAAAAACATGAAAAGATGATTTAGGGCAACAATTTGGTTACATGTAAACGATAAAAAAAAAGTACTGTTTAGACATGATGCATGAGTTTTAATAGGGCGTGTGGTCTCCTCGAACAGCTAAGACTGCTGCACACCTGTTTGCCATGGATGCGATGAGGTTATCGATCAGACTTTGGGGAATACTGTTCCACTCCTCAAGAAGTGCAATCTGCAAGTCTCGGACAGTAACAGGCGGCCTTGGTCGCGCAGCAATGCATCGTCCAAGGAGAGCACGCTGGCCATTCCATACGCTGTATTGTTTCAGCTTCAAGCATGTTTTCCACCAGACGAGCTCTATGCGGTCGGGCATTATCATCCTGAAAAACAAAGGAATCTCCAATGGCTCCAGCGTAAGGGATGACATGAGGCAGCAGTATCTCGTCTGCATACCTTCGGGCCGTCAAAGTGTCATTCCGAATGATATGCAGGTCCGTACGTCCGCCTATGCTGATTCCACCCCATACCATCCAACCAGCTCGTCTGTATTGTGAACTTTCCCGAACGAATGCGGGGTTATTTCGAGTGTCCCTGTCCCTCCACACCAGAACACGTCGGGTGTCACACTCTAGACTGAATCGGGACTCGTCTGTAAACAGCACTTGGCTCCAATCATGTTGCTCCCAATCTCTGTGTTCAGCAGCCCATCTTCTTCGGGCCGCACGGTGGCGTGGGGTCAACGGAATGCAGACCATTGGCCTACGGGCATAGAGCCCTCCCTCATGAAGCCGATTACGTACTGTTTGGCTGGACACCCTTCGTCCTGTTGCCAAGAGCAACCGTCTTTGCAGCTGCGTAGCATTCTCTGTTCTGTTTCGACGGGCTGTTAACCGTACATACCGGTCATCAGTTGCTGTAGTGGCGCGTGGCCGACCTTGCCCTGGTCGACGTCTAACATTTCCTGTTTCTTGGAATCGATTCCACAGCCTTGCAACAACACTTCTGGTGACTCCAACAGCGTCCGCGACACTACGTTGTGTTTGCCCGGATTCCAGTCTGCCTATAACACGCCATGCCATGGATTCCGGTAAATCACGTTGTTGAGACATCCTCAAGTCACCTTGTCTCAAAAAAAAATACTGCGCAATCGAATTTCACAGTTACGGCAGTAAAACAGACGTTTCTGCAACATCCCGATTTCTGCCCTTATCTCCTTTTTCTGGTTTTTGAACTTTGATTTGCATATGAAGTTTTCTTCTTCCGTTTCCTGCTAGGCTTTAAATTATGGATGATTCATTTTATGTTACTTATCGGTATACATCTTTGCGTAATTTTGTTAAAACCATGTGCTCCCCCTAATTGTTTTGAGCAGTGTGTATATATATATATATATATATATATATATATATATATATATATATATATATATATATATATATATATATATATATATATATATATATATATACGAAGTTTCAATCATTCCCAGAAGTAGGCTACGTCCATCCAGAACAGGCACTACATACTAGGTCTGAGTAGTGTCATTAAAGTGGTACTACTTCTCAGACCTATGCTGCACCCGTTCTGGTGGACCTACTTCTTTGAAACTTGGTACAAACATTACATGGGACATGATGGGGAAAAAAACTGCAAAAAAGTGTCATTTTGTCACCTGGTGATCAACGATTGAACCATTTTCTTTTTGTAGGTGGTTTTTTTCCATGGTTCATGTAACGTACATACCAAGATTCAGAATCAGATTTTTTTTAATTTGGCATAGTCAATTTTAAAAAAGTGGAGTATCAAATTTACATTTTAACGCACAGAAACACAAAATTAGCGAAACTACTGTGGTAAAAAAAAAACCACATTTTTACAGAAAAATGGATTATTCAAATCTCTGGTAAATTGGTTCTAATTTTCAGATGGATCGCCAAAAAATGAAAGACGATATCTTAAACAGCAGTTTAAAAAAACAACATTTGGTTTAATAATGGAGTTATTCACACTTAATACTTCGCTAAAATTGTAAATACCATTTCTGAGTAAGTATTTATTCCGAACAAATCTAAGTCTGGACACTGAAAAAATCAGTTTTACAAGAAATCTAGACTTGCCAATGCTAAAAATAAGAGACTTTTATGAAAACGAGAGAGAGATAACTCATAATTGCCACCCAAAGCGTTAATCCAAAAATGTGAATCCGCATTTACAGCTACATCATGTATTTTTCAATAGCGGTCAAAAGAAAAAGACAGCTTTTATAGTTCTATATATTGTTTATAATTTTTGTGATTGTGTTTTTAATTGGGTTGCTGTATTTTTGAAATATATGACATCCATATTTGTTATGGGCATCTTTTTTCTCAGCCACCGCGTTGGACATTTTGCATATGTTGTGGCGTTGTATATGTATTTGTTTTAAAAAGATAATCTTCATTTACTGACGTGATCAGTGTGACTCCAGACCAAATATGCATGGATCAGGCTTTGCTTCCAGTCGGATAAATACCTCACTTCCAAATTCACAAACAACTTTTCACAGAAAATTAGTAAAAAACATTGCAATTATTTTTTAGTTTTATTTCCCATATACAACCGCATTCCTCAAACGAAATAATATCGAGAAGAGAAAACGAGTGCAAAAAATATATGAAGGCTTCATTAGCGACAACAGCAGCAGCAACATTCCAACTTCCAGCAAAAAGAATAAAAATGAATAGTCTCTCTTGTTCTCGTTATATTGCAGTCGCAATTACGCTTGCTTTTCTCCCGCCTGTTTCCTGAACAGAAATGAGAGAAAAAAAAACTGCTTACGCCACTGTTATGATGATGGGGAAGGAATAAAGAAAGGGAGGTACATAACAATCCTCGGACGTTGACAGCTGGTATTTTAACTGCGGGAGAGGTTGTACTTTCTTTTTGTGGGATGGAATTCAGTCTAATAACTGTTCGTCCTGCGTCGGATCACATTTTTCCTGATGGAAGAGCCGATTCAGAAATAACAAATGCCACGATAAAACCAAATAAAGAGCCAGTGGCTGGACTTTTGTTACGATGTCTTGGCCTAAATTCCTACGAGCGTTTTGGCGATTTCCTCACCGTATTCTAGTTCTATCAAGGAATTCTTTCCAAACCTAGGGATTTGTTCCGATCAAGCGAATTGGCTCTGGATTCGCTCCTTAATTTGGTCTTTGAATGCGAGAGAAACCTTAAATTAGGGACCAGGCGTGCACAATCTTTTCAGTCCACGGGCCAGATTTAGCTCGTATTTTGCAATTGTTTGGACATGATTAGCAACTTGATTTGGATTTGGCAATTTTTTGGAGATAATTCACGATCTTCGGGATGAAGTTCCGATTTCCCGTATTTTCGTGAAAGAAATATGGTCAGATTAGGTATTGATCTCTTGTGTGTGCTGATACTGTTCTGCCAAAAGCCTTTCGCGGACCGGATGGAACTCCCCCTCCCCCTCATGATGTGACTGGCCACATCATGAGCGCGTGAAGGGCACCCCTGCAATTTACGTATAGCCAGAAGTATCGGGCATACAACATGTTTTCGGACACGTAAACCATGATGCCGGAACTCACTTTCCAGGTACGATTTAATCACGAGTACATTTGGGGAAAAAATCAAGAAATTTAATCAGAATTTGATCAGCCTTTGTGTGCAAGCTAGCTGTAAACAACCCTGTAAAAAGTTGTAAATGATTTGAAAATTCACCGTTTTGGCACCAGTGAGTGAGCAAGCGAGTGAGCGCGTAAGCGATTGGGTGAGCAAGCGACAAAGCAAGCAAATGAGTAACCGACACGTAAGCGAACGACTGCTTAATCAAGTAAGAAACCGTGTGACAATATGTGAACGACCGAATGAATGAGTGAGTGACGAAAAGTGTAACGGAAAAATGAAAAAGTGTGACAGCTTGGGGATCAAGTGGATGAGTGACCAGATGGATGACGGAAAGTTTGATTGAATAAGAGAGCGAGTGATTGAATAAGAGAGCGAGTGAGTGATCGAGCGAGTAAATGATCGAAAGAGTGAGCAAGTAAGGGGAGCAAGTGACTGAGTGGCTAACCGAAGGCCTGAGGGAATACGAGAGCAAGTGACCAAGTGAGGGTTTTAAAAGAGCGAGAGAATAAGACAACGAGGGAGTGACGCGTAATATGGTTGTGTGAGTGATCAAGTAAGTGAGTTAACGTAAGAGCAATTGAGAGTAACCATATGTTTTGACAGAGGGATTTTTTTAACACACTCATTGGTCTCTTTTCCTCACTCGTTTCTCGTTGTAGCTCATTTTCATACTCACTTGCTTACTAACTAACTCAGTTGCTCATTTACTCACGACCTCACTTACTCGGTTACAAACTTATTCACTCACTTGCTTACTAACTAACTCAGTTGCTCATTTACTCACGACCTCACTTACTCGGTTACAAACTTATTCACTCACTTGCTTACTCACAAACTCCGTCGCTAATTCACCTGTTCACTTTGTTACTAATTCACCTGTTCACTTTGTTACTAATTCACCTGTTCACTTTGTTACTAATTCACCTGTTCACTTTGTTACTAATTCACCTGTTCACTTTGTTACTAATTCACCTGTTCACTTTGTTACTAATTCACCTGTTCACTTTGTTACTAATTCACCTGTTCACTTTGTTACTAATTCACCTGTTCACTTTGTTACTGACTCACCTGTTCACTTTGTTACTAATTCACCTGTTCACTTTGTTACTGACTCACTAGTTCACTCCTTCAATAACTCAATTGCTCACACTTCCGCTTGCTTACCCGTTCCTAACTCTCATGCTCATTCCGTCCCTAACTTACTTGCATACTAACTAACGTACTCACATGTTGCTCATTCACTCACTTACTCACACACTAACACCGTCACTGACTCACTTACTCATTCACTAACTCACTGACTCACTTACTCATTCACTAACTCACTTACTCATTCACTAACTCACTGACTCACTTACTCATTCACTAACTCACTGACTCACTTACTCATTCACTAACTCACTTACTCATTCACTAACTCACTGACTCATTCACTAACTCACTCTCTTGCTCATTCACTAACTCACTCTCTTGCTCATTCACTAACTCACTCTCTTGCTCATTCACTAACTCACTCTCTTGCTCATTCACTAACTCACTCTCTTGCTCATTCACTAACTCACTCTCTTGCTCATTCACTAACTCACTCTCTTGCTCATTCACTAACTCACTCTCTTGCTCATTCACTAACTCACTCTCTTGCTCATTCACTAACACCATCACCAACTCACTAACTCACTCTCTTGCTCATTCACTAACACCATCACCAACTCACTAACTCACTCTCTTGCCCATTGAATAACTCGCTAACTTGCCCATTCACTAATCCATTCACTGCTCTCATTTACTATATCACTCTGTCGATAGACTGTTCGTCGGTGATTTATTCTCACTGTCTATCAATATCCCGATGCCTTCAGTAACTTTGTTTTTATGGCATTTAAGATAATAAATAACAAAAAGATCACATCAAAAATCTGAACCCAGTTCCATTTTCCGGAAAAGGGAGGGCGGGACGCGCATCCCGTCCGGGACATGAATATATGGCAGGACACCGCATTCGAAAACGTTTGCCATTTAAAGTTTTAATTTTCCCCATAAGAAAATTATTCAAAAATGGCAGCGGCAGTGAGAGGCGAGACTTAATGTCTCATACTTCTGCGGTCTGCGATAAAATGCATAAATGCCAGAGAAAGAGGGAGAGGGTGGAAAAGATAATGGATATTCGGACGGACCATTAAACATCATTATGTACAGCAGTTTCTCCCTTTCCCGTAAGTAATTACCGGAGTGTGTGTGAGGCACAGGAAGAGAGGGACGGACGGTGGTGGTCCTTCCGTACAATATACTGTACAGATTCCCGAGCATAAAATGAATCTTTGAGTGTTTGTTTGTTTGTTCGTGCGGATTCCGCTCTTTAAATTCTCGCGAGATCTTAACGTTCGTTTGAATTAACAAAATGAGTCGCTTAATTCGCGTTTTGTGCTCCGCGAATGTACTCTTTTTAACAGAAAAAATTAATTAATTTCTTTTTTCAATTATTTTCACGTGATCTACGGAGATTCAAGATATACTCAAAACCGACTATTCAGATCCAGCGGTGTGCCCACCGTTTTAAAGAATACGGACCACTTTATTTGTTTGTAAATAATTTTGCAGCCACTAAAGTGATCTGGAACTGCACCACACACGGGCAGTGCCGTCTTAACGCATGGGCCCACCCGGGCACGGCCCGAGGACCTCAAAAGAGTAGGGCCTCAGAAAAATGAGTAGTTGAATTTTTCGAGAATTTGCCAGGTAAGGCCTCAGAAAAATCACTTGGCCCGGGTGCTCGTGATGCTCTTAAGACGGCCCTGCACACGGGTCACTTCAGGTATCTGAAGCCACCACACACGGGTCACTTCAGTTGTTTGGAACTGCACCACACACGAGTCACTTCAGGTATCTGGAACTGCACCATACACGGGTCACTTAAGTTATCTGTAACTGCACCATACACGGGCCACTTAAGTTATCTGTAACTGCACCATACACGGGTCACTTAAGTTATCTGGAACTGCACCATACACGGGTCACTTAAGTTATCTGGAACTGCACCATACACGGGTCACTTAAGTTATCTGGAACTGCACCATACACGGGTCACTTAAGTTATCTGGAACTGCACCATACACGGGTCACTTAAGTTATCTGGAACTGCACCATACACGGGTCACGTATATGGTACAGTTCCAGATAACTGCATACGGATAACTGCTCCAGATAACTGCATACGGATAACTGCTCCAGATAACTGCATACGGATAACTGCTCCAGATAACTGCATACGGATAACTGCTCCAGATAACTGCATACGGATAACTGCTCCAGATAACTGCTCCAGATAACTGCTCCAGATAACTGCTCCAGATAACTGCTCCAGATAACTGCATACGGATAACTGCTCCAGATAACTGCTCCAGATAACTGCATACGGATAACTGCTCCAGATAACTGCATACGGATAACTGCTCCAGATAACTGCATACGGATAACTGCTCCAGATAACTGCATACGGATAACTGCTCCAGATAACTTAATACGGTGTTAAAGTACGGTGACTTAATGTGCCGCGTTCCACCTAAGTAATGTGGAACTGCATTACGAGGCACTTCAGAGACCTGTTAATGTGCCAAAAGTCTTTTGATTGCTCCGGATTTCGCCACGGGTCACTTGCGTTATTTGATAACGTGCCGCCCGCCACTTAATTGGTCTAGAAACGTGCCACCGCGATTCACTCATTGCGCTGCTTTGTTCATTTTTGCAAAATTAGGTTTGAGACCACGGGTCACAGCAGATAACTCCGAGGGCCACATTTGGCCTGTGGGTCATGGGCAGAGCCGCAACTAGGGGGGAGCAGGCGGGTTTCGTGCCATGGGTGCTGGACCCGAGGGGACGCAAATTTCATTCTGAAACCTCTCCTTCAACATTATAAGGGGGCGTCAAAAGGCGCGCTTGCCCCGGGTGACCATCTAGTTGCAGCCCTGGTCATGGGTCACAACTTCAAGAGAAAATATTAAACCTGGGTGGCAGTAATCGAGAAGCTATTTTCATACTTGAATGAATGACAGTCATACTTTCATGAACAGTGTATTTTAATTCTTTTTCATTACTATTGCGTTGCCGTATATTCAGGATACGACAACCCTATTTTTAAGGGCTTATTTTTTTCTAACATTATTTATTTTTTTTTATATTCTTTCTCATTATTTTATCCCAGACATTATTGTTTGACAATTTGCCTGCTGGGGCTTTCGATTTTGTCTATTTGATATGCCAGTAATAGAATCTTGAAATCTGTCCAATTGTTTGTAGACACTCTGTATTTCGCTGTTATCGCTGACATTAATGATGAATCACTGAGGGCAATGTATACTTTACAAATCTGCGCATATTTATATACTAAATTATTATATAGTTGATATATAACCTTTAATGTAAACGACAGTATACATTACATGTGAATGCGCTTATCCGGCGGCCGTATGCTGGAAATATTTACTTAAGAACAAACTTTCTGAGTTATTTGATTTATTATATCCCCTCTGAGATCACCAAACGCTCAGAGGATCTCATACGAACGTTGAAATACTCTGATTTGCCAAAAAAAAATTACACATAACTCTATATAATTTCACGGAGTTTGTCGAAAGTCGCAAAATTCCTTAAAACCCGCGAGAAGACTGCTCAAACTCTAATATATGCGAATCTATTAAATTGATAACGTAATTTTGAAATTGTTTTACATGATAATATTTATAAATCGTGATTAATGCGCTGTAGGTAAATATTTGTAGGGCTTAATTTATTCAGTGTGCTATTTCAGAGAGTGGGATGTTCTGGAAATATATTTTAATTGCGTTCATCCATGGATTATATCGAGTCCCGATTCAAGCCCGGTCTTAAGCTTGTTTCCTCATGATATTCTGGAATATTTCTTTCCGACGGCGCAAAATGTTATCGTCTGTGTTTCCTTTGGAATATTTCACAATCACTCGATGTTTTCGTACAACTTTTATGTGTTTTTATTACAATACGTTTTTTTTTTTTTTTTGTTACAACTACTTGAGAAAGTTTATTTTGGTGTATGTATTCTCTTTTCTCTCCCAATTGCCCTGATTTCAATTTGCGAAATATCACAGTGTCTGAGCGTTACAAATATTTTTCTGCCCTGGATTCACTTCGTCTAGACACACACGCTTATCTTCTTCCTGATGGAATACATGTAAATATATTACTTAGTTTGAGTTTTGGGGCTTTCACTTGAATTTACATCAGTGGAACATCCAGTGGTTAACTCATTTGTTGAAAATTTCCAGACAATGTGCGTTTTTCCTTCCACGTATATCAAATCTATAAGCATTTTACCCATGCCTTCCTCACGATACTCAAATCTTTAAATTTTCCTTGACCAAAAGATAGTTTCGAATAGTTTTTAGCCCCGATTCAGTCACGACATTAGCTTCAGATTAGATAAGTCACTTAAGCTTCTGAACGCTTCGCCCACACCTTTGGTTAATATTTTCATTGAAAAGAAGTGAGGAGAGTCTTGATTTCCTTAATTATTATTACTTAAGGTGTAAAAACGTACATGTTACTTGGAAATAGTTCTCTTGGAAATTTCTAATGAATTTAGATTGGTTTATTGCTAACAAATATTATATCCCAGCAAGAAAAAAATAAATATTCCACCTATTTCCTACCTCATCATTTTCTATGAACCAGTTAATTTAGAAATAATTCGTGTGATTGTCAGTGCCTAGAACAACTGTTCCTCATAAATTTCCTCTTGGTATTTGGATAGATCAAAATCTAAAATGGCTCTCTCATTGTAACCATTTAAAATCAAAACTCCATTTTGTTTGACATAAATTCTGCAACCTGAAAAACCAGATGTAGACCAATCTTTCTCGTTCACTTATTTTTTTTTCAATATTTCACTCATGCTTACTTTATTTCAGGCATCTTCAACCCATTGCCCGTGAGCACCTCGGTGTTCTCCGAAGTACCCAGAATGTTCGATGCTGGTGTTTGATTTTGTGCTCGCGAGCACTTGATCAACATTCCAATTGAACACCTTAGAGGAATTGCATTCAAAGATTGAAATCATCATCTTTCATGTATTTTGTATGTTAAAGTAGCTGTAAGGGTGTTTTTTGATGATAGGTACAGATAGTACTAGTGACTAGAAAAAAGGTTAAAGATCCCTGCTTTATGGTCTGCCACTCATGTGAAGTGATTATGTAGGCTAACCAATATATTGCTCCTTTTCTTTACAAATAAAAATCACTAGAATTTTAACGCAAGCAATTACATTTCTCCCACAAACGAACTGTTTCTTGAATCAAACATCCTGCTTTTGAGACATGTACATTTCCACAGCTCCATACTTGTAATGAGTTACTTACCTCGGCCCTGTGAATATGTTTCGCCATAAAGGGTGGGGGGTTCCTTGGAGGGCGTATTTATTTTCTCAATGTATAGAAAAAAAAAGGAACATTTACATCCTACCTCAGGAAGCACCATTAACATCTCGCGATCAGCAGTTGGTGCCTCCGGCGATTGCAATAAGTATTTTACACTACGGCGGACATTACACTATAAAAGTTTTATAACAGTCCTTTTACATAAATCTTGAAAAATGCAACCAATGAGCGTTTCGGTTATATTGGAGCAAATTTAACCAATAGGTTTATTGGTTGTTTTTTTTTTCAAGTTTTGTAAAACACCTTTTATTAAACATTTACAGTGTAATCTCGGCCTAAAGAAAAAACATTAGAATATTATTATCCATTCTTATAAATAAAAAAAAACAATTGTCTTTACCTCTGAACACGTCAAGAACATCCAATTTTATATACTCGACGCCTTCAGTTCATAAAACTATTCTCAAAAAAACATTTTAGCCTTCTCATTCCTAAGTTTTACAATGGCCTTCCAAATAATCTCGTACAGTCTCTCCTACATTTTCAATTTACAAAGAAAAAATCTCAAACGAAAATTACTTTTGATTTCATCCTCAGATTCACATTCGCTCCTTTGATACCGTCTTCCCCCTCCCCCCTGGTTAAATTCTCAATCATAAATGCCCTTGCGGGGTGTCACCTCGGCTCTGTCCAGTCCAATTCATGGATAAGCTCATGCTGATTTATAGATTTTTTTTTAAATCACTAAAGCACCCCCTCCCCCTGTTCCATCATTATATTACATAGTCGTCGTCCCCGTATTCGCGGGGGTTACGTTCCAGTGGTGACCGCGAATAACCGAAACCATAAGGTGTTTTTTTTTTTTTTTTTGTATCTTGTTTGTTGAACATCATGATATAAATATAGATTGATAGATAGATATAGAGAGAACCGCGCTCACACACACACACAACCCCGGACTGATGCTAAGCAACTTACTTCCGTTACAACAAAAATGGCAAGGATGTGTCGGAAAAATCAGCAAAGATTAATAGTAGTGGCCTCCTCTTGCTCGCAAGTATCAAATCACTCGCGTCGTTCTCCCTGTGAAGATAGCTATCAAGTCGGTGTAACTAATGTACAAGCCATTTGACTAAAAATGGATAGCTCAACCCAATCACCAGGAAGAAAATAGCATGAGAAGAGCAGGGTAACGCAGAGGTATATAGTATAAGGGAATGTAAAAGAGAGTGCAGCAATTGTGTTGGCGATGTTTTCTGAAAGAACATTGTGATTTCTGTTTGCCGTTTCTTCTTCATATCATCAAGTATGTTGGAATATGATGGCAATGCGTCCTCTACCAATTCTTCTTCATGCGAAGCATGGGCGGAGATACGGGGGGCGGGGGGGCAGCGTCAAAAGTGGAGTCGACTGATCTAATGTATACATATATGTATATATGAATTGACATCATCATCGTGCCCCCCCCCCGCAATAATTACCGTGCTCCCTCAGACTTCCAAGTCTATCTCCACCTATGACGTGAAGAGCGCACCATAGAGGGATCTATGTCATGAAAACAATCCATTGCTGATTTGAAAGTGCGAAGCCCTTCCGCGATGTTACTCATGTGTGAACTTGTCTTCCTCCTCTTTATCTTGATCTTCTTAATCTGGTACAGCTTCAGTTTCAGGAGTAGTCGGTTGCATTGATTCCTCCTCCGTCAATGCTTCTGAATTGCTTATCAATTAGCTGTTCGACTTCTTCTACATTCGAATTCTTCTTCAATTATTGAACCTTTGTTCACCAACCTGTTTCGCTAACGTGATCATGTCTTATATAGTCTCTTCAGTTGGCTCTGTAGAAATTATTGTGTCCTTTAGCGCACATTGTGGCCAAAGAGGTCGCATCCAACCCGAGGTCACTGCTTCTCTCTTGGGAGCTGCCCCCGCCATAGTGATGACAGTAATATCATCAGCGAGCCATCCTAAACATGCACAACTCAAATTTTGTAAACAAAACACATGAACGACGATTTCTGAGAGTTACAAAAAGAAACTCTAGTAAAACAAAAAAAACCGCGAATACGAGAACGGCGAATAATACGGGGGGGGGGGGCCGACTGCACAATTTTTTTTTTTTTTTTGTATTTTATATATTGTATGTGTTTGTGTAATTGAATTTTTTTCCCCACAACCCCTTCCATTTCTTTTTTTTCACATTTTTTGTTTTCACTCTCAAAAATGGCTAAATAGCGAAATTTTATTTTATATTGTAAGGTGATTGAAATGTTATTGAATCAACTTGGTTCTAACAACCAGTGCGGAACCTTGGTGTCTCCTTGTTGCTTTTCAACAGAATCCATCTCCAAATGTATCGTTATCATTAACCTAATATATTAACGATGTTGCGTATGCGTGATCCTTCACATATTTATGTTGTCAGAGCTATGATAGTTTCGTGTTGTGCGTCTGCGCTTAGTTAGGAAATTTTAGTCCCTCATCAGAAAGGCTCGTCACAAAGACCATCCTCGAACAGAGTGTGCTTTTCAACACTTTTTCGCCATGGCTTACTTTAGGGTATTTTTTTCCTTGTAGCCCCTCGTCTGACCCAGCTCCCCCCCCCCCAATACAGCATCGAGATTTTATCAACTTATCAAATTGGTTTCCGAATAAATTTTCAGCACGCAAAATTTCGCCAATAAGATTGATCTCCGACCACAGGCAATATACCCGCCAGCCTACCTCTAGTGGGATTTCTGTGGGTAGCTCTAAAACGGAATTATAGAATTAGTTTTACTCATATTTTTCTTGAATGCTTCACATCTAAGTGTTTTACCAGTTTCTGTGTGTGGGGCCCCTTTCTTCTATTTCATTTTCATCCACGGCTTGGAATACAGAACAAAGGCACCGACGTGAAGGAAACATCGTGGGCGCTGAAAATTTTCATTCGTTCCGTATATACGAGGCTGACGTCCGTAAGCAGGAGGCGGAATAGTGCATTGCACTGTATATTCATGAATTATTTTTGGGTGGGGAGGAAGTTGGTCAGCCCTTATACAAAATTTAATTTAGGCGAGGGAGGTCAAATAGCTTTTGCTCCTATGTCCCAGCGCCTATGGCACTGTGACGGAGGGGTGTAACATATAGGCACCGGTAGAAAATCACTGCTCTAACATTCAACGCTCTGAATTCGGACTGTGTTTTCCGATAACTACATACTGAGTAGGTCTCTTCTGTTTTAAAAATTTCTCTCAGAAATATTCAACTACTTAAAGTGCGACTATTATCAGCTCTTTCAATATCGCATAATTTTTTTTTTCCTCGTACATAAACCGGGGCATCCAGTTTCTTTAGTGCACGCGATCCACACTGGAATATGTCTTCGAATATGCATATAGAATGAATGAAATTACGCGGAAAAGAGACTTCACGTTCCAATCTTTTCAGACTAGACTGATCTTGAATATATATTCTCGAAAATAGAGCAACTCCTTCATCTCCTGAAGACGACTTAGTTATGCAAAGCAAAGGCCCTCTCCGTTGAATCCATGGTAGGACGAGACGTAAAGCAACACGTCTCTCCGAAAGATGATAAGACACGATATTCCAGAGACAATAACCTTGAATAAATGCTTGAGCGTGACTCCACACACACACACACTCCTCTCTTCCTGAATCTCTTTCTATAACTAGATCTATCTTATTTGGGAAAAGTCCTTTTCCTGCCTTTCGTCTAAAGGTATTCAATAATAAGCTTCGGAAAATGGCTTTTGGGCTTTATGCAGCCGAAAGCTGCAGAACATAAACACTGCTCCTCTCACAGTTCCCAAGCCGTTTTCTCTATTCCGAGAGAGAGAGAGACGTCTCTTTCTTTGGCTTCGCTCCCATTGTGAGAGCGGGGGGGGGGGGGGGCGCCCTTTTCCAAGGAATGGGAGGAGAGTTTTGAATTGTAAATCTTTTGAATAAATTAAATTATAATTAACTGATGCATTCACGTCTCTGTTTGCAGCTCCAGAGAAGAAATTGTTTCAATGGGAAATGAGCGGGAAAGAAATTCTTTCTATTTATTGGGAAGAGAGTGGATATTCCGAACATCTCTCTCTTCGGGGGTGATTTATGTCGTTGTCGATGGCCGGAAAATTAGTTGTCGTTGGGATTTTATGTTCGGTTTATTATATTTACGAATTCGATTGTGAGCACGCTGGAAATATTTGATAACGTTGCGTGCGGTTTGACTCCCGCGTGTTCCGTGCCTATTATAAGGCTTATAAAGGTATCATTTCTATACTAAAAGGATTCGATTCTTGTTTCCGGTGGGAAGATTAACACATGCAGAAGTTAGTATTCCGGGTATGTTTGGTTTATCGAGAAACATATCGATGAAAACACTGCTCGAGTCGGATCACAAACCCGTAACGTTCGGAGGGAAATTAAACAAACAGATATTGTGTAACATGGTTACGATGTTATAGATTTCGTTCTCGTAATTCTGATGAAGTTTGAATTGGTTAAAAAGTAATTATTCATATGTTCGAACAATTACTTTGCAAAGCTTTCAACTCACGTCATCATATCGATTTTATAGAGTAAATAAATCGTAATTCGATATGGAATTGAATCAGCCTTATGAGAATATGAAAATTTAAGTTCCCTTTGAGATTCAATCGTTCATATACTGTAATTACATTTGTGTTCGTTTGCGGTTTAGAGCGATGTGTTTCCATTCTGTTTGTCGCTGGTGTAACACAGAATGCTCGATGACTTCGTTGGAGTTTTAGCACTTCTCAAATAAAGTACACCATCCTAATAACATTCAAAATTTGGCAATACCTCAAATTTGTTTTCGAGTATGCATCAGAGATGCCCAGTTTTCTTCTGCAGACGATGGCCACAGACTATAGAGCATAGTTTCCCAACCTTTTTTGTCCCATCGTCCCCTTCTTCAGAAACTTTTTTCTCCCATCGTCCACCAATGCAATCTAACCCATACGTTAAACCCGTAGCTTCTACGGCTCCCCTGGAACATTCCATCGCCCCCCCCCTTGGGGCGTTAACTCCCACGTTGGGTATCACTACTATAGAGTAAGAATAAAAATTACTCATCCATATATGTCTATGGCACAGACGGTGCTCGGAGTTGAAAAAGAACTTTAGATTTTTTAAATCGAATATAGAAAATTAGTTTTGGAGTCCCAGAGTTTTTGAAATTCTGAAATTTTAGCTGCCGGAGTCGAGATTAATGTTGTTTTTTTTTTCCATGTTAAACGACAATAAAATCGGCAATTCGATGATACCTTAAAGAGAGACGAAGTTCAGATTTCAAAATGACTAAACTATGGGCCATTTTACCAATTCCCACATATACATACTTTTTCTCGTAAAATATTTTAAATATTTAGAGGATTCGTGCCAAATAATGCTTATTTACAAATAATACATGGAATAAAGTATATTTGAAATATTTTCGAATCTGATTTTGAAAAATCTCCGGAAATTCATTTTCGAAAATCTCTCTGTAGGAAGGTTATAAATGATTTTGGAAACATCTTTTGAAATATCCATTTCAAAAAACCTTTCGGAAATTCTTTTGAAAAGATTTCAGAAGTTCATTTTAGAAAATCACTCGAAATTCATTCCAAAAAAAGGAAGCCAAAAAGTTATTTTGAAAATCTTTCAGAAATTAATGTTTAAAAATAATTTTAGTTATTCTTTTGAGAAATATTTTTAGGAATCCTTTTGAGAAATATTTTTAGGAATCCTTTCGACAAAAATTTTTAGGAATCCTTTCGACAAATTTTTTTAGGAATCCTTTCGAAAAATATTTGTAGGAATCTATTTGAAATATATTTCTAGGAATTCTTTTTTCGAAAGTATGTGGAAATTTCTTCCGGGAAGCATCTTGATATCTATTTTTGTGGGTCAACTTGCAAAATCTCTGGAAAATTCCATTCTATAAAAATACAATTCCTAAATATCTCATCATTTTGGATGTAAAACGGTAATGAATTATTTCCGCGGTGATAACTCGTGTTTGTGGATGGTAAGTAGGCCCCGGTTTGAACCTTGATCTGGCCTTATCTAGTTTTCAATAGTTTTTTTTTCTTCTCGAAACAAGGCCTCAATCGATCTTGAAGTAGGACGTGGATGGAAGATTCCAAGGGAAACCCGGGTTTGTTCAGAAGTTATGTTAGCTTGTGGAAAGTACACAATTATCTTAAAGGTCAAGTATCTAACCATGTGGCTTCCCCTATAAATTCAGTTAAAGGAGACAAAAATACCTGGAGGTATTTAGGCCTGGAGATTCACCAAAACTCCTGGCCTATTGGCCCTGAATCAGAATGTAAAACTCCTGCACTTTTCAGAATCCACTGTCGAAGACGAATCCACCAAATAATTCATTCCTTTTCCTAACAATAACAAACCCAATATCCTAAAAATCCATCATCATATTAGTGAGAATACTTTTGGAAATTCATTACTTATGCAACAGTTTCCTCCATAGAAATTTCTGAAATTTCTCCTTTTGGGAATACCGTGATTCCACTGTTGCATAATTCCAATCAAAAAAAAAAAAAAATTCACAACCTGATATTCCAAAAGATAACATTTTTGTTATTAACGTTATTTTCCTATCAAAACATCTCGGTGTGTTTGCGCCAGAAACGAATTTTCCGGATGACGCTTCTTTTCATTCGAACAAAAATATCTGTGTCGTTATAAATCGGATAAAATTCAAAGAAAGAGTGAAAAAAATTCAAAAATGTCAAATACAAACACCGCTTTCTTTGATTTCGCCCTAAATGGCAGGTTATATATCCCTTACCTGAAGCTGTCAGGAAAATGTGCCTTATCTCGAACTATCTCTCCTCCAACATTGGCTTTCACTAAAAGTTATTTATCGCTCGAACATCTCTCTCTCGCTCTCGAAAAATACATTTCTTATAAGTATACATATACATGTGTGTATTTATTTAAACATATATATTACATTTTTTTTTTCAAATATATATATATATATTTCTGCTTCGGGCCAAGACCAGAACAACCTGTCACTCGGTAATATGAGAGCAGATATTTCTGACAGATATGGATGTTTTATTTCAAAGAACTATTCGAACCGTTAAGCATTCGAACATAAGATTCGGATTTGAAATAAGATATTTATTTACGGCCGCTTTTGTGGATTACACGTGCGTGGGATTATTATCAACTCGGAGGAAAAAACAAAATTGGAGGTTTGTTTGTGGAAAAGAGAAAAAGATGATGCCGATCATATCAATAGTGATAGAAATATGTTTTTCTACAACCACGATTTTCTTTGGAAATAGCAAAGGTGTTTTGCTGAACACAGACATATTTTTATACTTACAATACTTTCAGTTTTGATGAACAAAAAGAATTATTTCAACTGATATAAATGTTATTTTTGAAAGGTTTCTTTTGAAAATTCGGTGCACCATTTTGTGCGATTTGCTTCGTTGTCGTGAGATTTCTTTAGAGTGTTTATTTATTCATTTGTATAGGTTAAACCCCTTCTGTGTTTTCTTCATTTTGCGTGTTTATTATTCTTTTTCGTTTGATTTCACTATCAGATTTTTATAGGACAGCCGTTTTTGGATTTGCGACGTGTTTTTCTCATTGCTCTCAGCTTGTTTAATTTTCATTGCGGATTCCCGATCGATTTAAATTTTTTCTCTCGCTTCATTCCATTTTCATTGCACTTTCGCCAGATTTTTTTCAGTTTTTCCTTTGTTGATAGTCATTTTTTTTTTTGCCCAGGTACTTGAATAGGACAGAATATCTGTCTTTTTTTTGTTTTGTGTACCGCCAGTTTGGTGTTTTTCCCGCTTTTTTGATGTTATGCCCTGGGTTTTTTTGCATTAGTGTTAGCAAATAGTCTAGAATTTTTTCCCTGGTATTATCAGTAATTTTTGTTATTTTGCTTTGGACCTAATTGTTAAAAAAAATAAGATATGAATAATATATACCAATATAAATAAGCATAAATTGTATTTTGTATCTTAATACTTTTTAGGGGGAGGGCCTTTTGTATTATATATATATATATATATTTCTTCGTGATTAAGGGTTCAGCATTTTATTGGGTTGCTATTTTTTTTTAAATATCTGACATCCATATTTTTATGGGCATCTTTTTCTCAGCCACCTCGTTGGGCATGTTGCCTGTTGTGGCGTTGTATTTGTATTTTACTTTACTTTTTCGTATAAACTTTCACGTATGTTTATTGTATGTTACGTAACTTGTAATGTTATGCAACGATGTGGATGAATCATCTCAGGATACAATACTTTTTTAAGAAATATATCTGATAGAAAAGGGGATGGAGTCTTGATTTGCGAGAAATCATGTTTGAAGTCTAGAGAGTGTAACGCACGGAGATGCGATTGAAACTACGAAGATTGAGCTTGAAAAGAAAAAGCGTCAGAAGCTTATCGTACGAGTTTGCTCTAACTCACCGAATCGAAATTCAAACTACATCTCCAAGTTTCATGAAGAAATTCCGTACATGTGTAAACATAAGAGGGTAGTAATATTAGGCGATTTTAATTATCCTGTCATCGATTGGGAGGACCTATCGGCTAGAGATCAATACGAGAGAAATTTTCTTAAGTTGGTTCTCGATAATGTTTTGTATTAGCAAGTATCAGAAGATACGAGGGGTACTTCAATTTTGAATTTGGGTCTCACTAGATCTTGTTGAACATGTTTCAGTTAAAGAAAACTTTTTTTTCTAATGATCATCGCGTTATTAACTTTTTTTGTAACTTCTTCACAGATAAACCGAAGAATAAAAGAACGGTCAACTGTTTTTGAAGAACCAATTTCGAACTTTTCAAGGAAAGAAGGAAAGGTTTGGGCTGATTTTCAAAGAACCGTTGGTATCAGTGTATGTGGTATGTCAGCGGGAATAATTCAGAACGAAAGTTTCCTCTGCCCGATGTCATACAGTTTGTGCGTAAAAAATTGGTGTGTTCATCGCACCCCCTCTGGTTCACGGATGACGTGCGTAATCATTATCTTGAACATTTAGAAAATACCAAAGGGAAAGTGGTGACCTGTCATCATTTACTAAAAAAATGGCGTTGAGGAAAGCGGTAAAGGATAGCAAAAACGAAGTTTAATCTTGGTAGTCAGATAACATTGGCTCTGTACCAAAATCATTTTACAGGTTTATCAATAATGGATGCAAGTGGCAATTGCCCCCCCCCCCTCCTCTCGATAGTAGGGTCTAGGGTGGAAAGCCACGTAGGTATGTGTAGTACATTCAACGTCTTTTCTGCGTCAGTCTTTAATCGCGATAGTAATATACAGAGTACCGGTGGGGCACGGGGTGACAAAGTCATAAACGAAATTCAAATGAAAGAGGTGGAGGTTCTAAAACTTTTTTTTGTGAAATATGTATGTGCAAACGAAGCACCAGGACCGGATAATGACCTATCCTAGGGTCCGCAGGGAATGTGCTAATAAATTGCTTTGGCCAGTCGCACAGATTTACAGGAATATTGTTGCGGAAGGCATTGTTCTCCCAAGGGATTGGGAGCTTGCTAATGTGGTCCCGATATTTAAAAAAGTTAGTAGAGAAGCCGTGTCTAGTTTTCGCGCAGTGAGTTTGACGAGAATAAAATTTTCACTTTATTTTTACCAATAATAGTCAATGCCATTCTCATCCCGTAACGCGATTTTGCTCTATGCATATTCGAATATTCATACCAAATACATGCTGAAATTACCCTTTATACTGCCCCTTCACTACAAAGTCCGGCTATATAACCGCAATGCTTTTTTTATCTGGAAAGAGTTGATTCCTCGTAAGTGCGATTTTTTAAAACTTTTTGCCATTTTACGTGCTTAGAGAATCGTAAAATCACACTAATTTGAGCATAATTGTAAAAAAATTTAAAATAACAACTTTTCAGCTTTGCCAAGCAAAATTTTATCGATTTATAGGTAACAGTATAATAAAGACAAACTCTACATTTCACCCTTATAAACTGCTACTGTAATTAATTTGAAAAAATCCCGTCTTTCTAAATAAATTGCTGTTTTGATGTGTTGTTTCAATTAAAAATATGCAAAAAAGCATCAACTTACATCCGTATTTGTAAAACAAATGATAATACGTTTTTATGAGGGTGAAGAATTAAGGGTAAAATGAATATAATCAATTGATAAATTATTACAAAATCCTTGATTATAATAGTCTCATTAGAACCTATCTGATCGACAATCTAGTACAACATATTTTGATTGAAAATTTGCAATTTTACAGTGAAGGAAATATTTATCTTCTTTTTTTCCCCTCTGAAACCAAAAAATTAAGTTTAATTTCCATACCAGTGCATCGATATTTAATTTAAATCGATGAGCTACTCTGTATACATTTGGTGTCGGATTTTCAGAATGTCATATGTAATTTTCTACGAAATGTTTTCTTACAGTATATTTTCTCAAATTTTTCACAGATTTTTAATGGTTTTTTTTTCGGTTCACTATGACGAATAATGAAAGTTTGAAATAAGGAACCACAGGCTATTTATTATGGAAACGTTCACTTCCATTCTCGATTTGTTTCAATTAATACGAAAGAAAACCAATATATTTTCATTGAAAAACATTATCGTAACTAACTGTGACCTTTTTCTTATCATCTACCCACAGATATATTTTTACGCATTTTTGCGTATGGCACTTCATCCATGCAAGATTCGAGGTATCGCAAGAAGAAAAAGCTACCATGGAAATTTTCTAGAATGTTTCCGATTAATGCGGAAAGCAAAGAGAACTACTATAACTCCGGTTAATTTAATTACTTCGCAATTTCATTGAGGTTCTTCAATTAATCACACTCACTTTCGAGAGAAAAGGTAGAAAATTTCTCATTTTCTTTCTTTTCCATACATATTCTTTTCTTATCTTTCTTGATTTGAAGAGAGAGTTTCTGGAGATGAGAAACAACTATAAGTTGATAAAAATAATGAGAAACGCGCTTTCTTTTTAAAGAAAATAATTCTGAACGGTTGAAGGACCAAAAAATCCTATTATGTATTAATGCAACCAGATAAACTCGCTAAATAAAGCAATCATTCGGAAACGAGAAATAAAACTGACGAATATACAGAAAGAGAAGATAACATTCATTACCAAATAAGATTCATTATTTTAACATGGAACTTTTTTCTATGCAACTCGATATCTGTTAAATTTTTTATAATCTCTTCATGCGTAATATGATATTAATGAAATCGAATTTCACATCGAGATTTTATCTCCGAAAATATATCTTTTTTTTCGGTTTTTCTCAACAGTGAAATAAACAATTTCTTAATTTATTTTCGAAAATAAAATATTAATACCTAATTAATGGAAATGGTTGCGAAAAAGTTCAAGTAACTACTCTCATATGCTTTATTTTCAGAAGGTAAAATTGAATTATTTAAAAAAATAATAATAATTTACAACATTGAAAAATTGTTCGAAGAGTAAACTTTCAGCCGACATCATCGATATGAAAAATTATAATTATTTTCTATAAATATATACGCAAACATTGTTTATATATGTCGCGATCGGATTATATATTATTTTCAACAGATGTAGTTAATTGTTGAATTGTTGAACGAATCACGAAAGCTTTTCTTAATATAGGAGAAGCATGGGATAGATCATAGCTAGCATGAAAAACATAGATACGATAAAATGTCAAAAAGAAGCAATAAAAATTCAGTTTCCGATTACATTGAAAATTTATAAATCCAGAAAAAATATTGATTTGTAAAAGTCGCAGATGTAAGGAATAAAAATATGTAAAAAAATTATGTTGGCGTAGTAAATGTAGAAAACAATTATAAATATGAAAGTCAGATAAAATGTAGATATCAAATAAGAGTTGCCGATATTTTTGAATATGCATGTGATAATTCAAAAAGTTAATAAATTAATTAAACGACAAACTTTATATTTGTTCCCAAATAATTTAAATTCATGTAAATTTTAAAATAAAGAATGAAAATGTTAAAATTTCATTAACGGGAGGATAAAATATTATATAAAAAGATGTGAAAGGAAAAAGAAATTTAAATATAAAAAACTTAAAAATTAAAAACTGGAAAAAATCTAAAAAAATTAAAAATTAACATAAGTTATATAAAAAGTGTAAAATTCGAGTATTTATAAAAACGTTTAAAATCTGTGTATAACTGAAAAGAAAAGGAAGGAAATCCGCTTAAATTGACAAAGGAAATGTGAGAAACCAAAAGTAGTGAGAGAAAAAAAAAATCATTAAATAAATTTTACGAACCTTATAGAAATCGAAATTTCTATTTATTCGTGTGGATAAAATGAATAGAAGTGGAACTTCTTAATTGATTCGTAAGAAATAAAAATAAAAACAACTGTCGATGCCAATTTTCTTCCGTAGCAAAGTAGTGGCTTGTAAGAGAAATACCACTAACGAATATTTCAAAGACGAGAACTACATTTAGATGCTAAACATTAGATGCTAAACATTAGATGCTAAACATTAGATGCTAAACATTAGATGCTAAACATTAGATGCTAAACATTAGATGCTAAACATTAGATGCTAAACATTAGATGCTAAACATTAGATGCTAAACATTAGATGCTAAACATTAGATGCTATACATTAGATGCTAAACATTGCTATACATTAGATGCTAAACATTGCTATACATTAGATGCTAAACATTGCTGTACATTAGATGCTAAACATTGCTATACATTAGATGCTAAACATTGTTATACATTAGATGCTAGACATTGCTATACATTACATGCTAGATATTGCTATACATTACATGCTAGACATTGCTATACATTACATGCTAAACATTGCTATACATTACATGCTAGCCATTGCTATACATTACATGCTAAACATTGCTATACATTACATGCTAGACATTGCTATACATTACATGCTAAACATTGCTATACATTACATGCTAAACATTGATTAACATTAAATGCTAAACTACATTTAGATGCGAACATTAGATGCTAAAAATGTGTAGATGTTCCTTCAGATACTTAGAATTGAAGTAAAACAGTCATTGTCAACACAACCCACTTATCCTTACAAATATATTTTCCTTAGTCCCCCCACCGACAAGTACCAAACTTAAAGCTTATGGTAAGATATAAAGTCTACATGAATTTTGAATAGGCTCGAAATATAAAGGCTATTAAAATATATTCGGCAATAAATCCAGAGATACCTTATATTTATTTATTTATTTTTGTATCCGATATAAAATTATTTTTCTTTTGTATTCTATGATTACGTATCATGTTAGGAATTCTTGATATGATATTGTTATAAATAATGCTTTATATAACGATTGGGTTGAGTGATACTTTAACTGATTTTTCTGATCATGAACAGATAAAACAAAACATATTGAACGTTGCAGGGCATGAACAATTCTATATAAAACATTATTTAACTCTAAATTTTGTAATATCTTTTCATTTGAGATAAAATTACTTTTCTTTCGTATTCTATCATCCTGTATTATGTTGGAAATATTTGATATGATATTGGTATAAAATAATATTTTATAACGATTTGTTGAATGATATTTTAACAGATTTTTCTGAGAAACAGCTTCGATGGAAAATTACAAAAGAAACAAAAACATATTGAACGTTTCAGGACATGAACAAATCTGTAAATCATACTAGGAATATTACTGAATAAAACATATTATCAATATTACAGTATAAAACATATTTAGCTCTAAATTTTGGAATATATTATTAATTATTTTTTTTATTTAAAATGAAATAATTTTTCTTACGTATTGCATGAACATGTATCATGTAGAAAATTCTCGATATGATATTGCTATCAAATCATGTTTCATTTTACAACTATTTGAATGGTACTCCAACAGATTTTTCAAAGTAATATCTTCGATGGAAAAGAAGAAATAGATAAACGGAAACATATATTGCACGTTACAAGACATGAACAACTGCATAAAACATATACGGTATATTACTCTGTATAAAAAATATTCAGCACTAAATTTACTTATTTTTTTTTATTTGAGATGAAATTATTTTTCTTTCGTATCCTGTGATCAAAAATCACGTTGAGAATTCTCAATATGATATTGGTATGAAATAATGCTTTATTATGATTGGTTGAATGACACTTTTTAAAGGTTTTTTTTTTTTACAATATACAAATATATAATACAATATACAAATACAAACATATGTTACACGACACAAAACACACACACATATAATACATACACTATGTAGCCCCAAGGGACTATGAAGTCCTTCCATCAGGCCTATATGATTTTAATTACATGATTTTGTCCCTCAGCAACAGCTCTTTCCTTCATTAGATGTATTTTAGTATATAATTAATATGAATTGGTACAATAATTTATTTCAAAGTACTGCATTAATATCTGTGTTTTCAGGAAATATTACAGGAAATATCTTAAGTAGAAAAAAATGAATAAAACAAAAACATATTGAGCGTAAGATGGCATGAACAACATTCGTAGTGAATCCCTCCTACTTTCAGCAAAAAACGTACGATAACAATAATAATCGGGAAAAACGGGGTAGAGCATCATCGAAGTGCTAATAAACAACGCTATACGAAACATATTCGGCCTCAAAAATCTTGGATATTTCGTAATTTTAAATTTCAAAATGAAATTATTTTTCTTTCATGTCGCATTATAGTATAACAAATTTTAGATATGATATTTCGATTGCTGTAAAGTATATACAGTGATATGTTTACATAACGATCGGTTTGAATTCTACTTTAACAGGTTTTTCCAAGAAACATCTTCGATCAAAAAAATAAATAAATGAATGAAACAAAAAACATATTGAGCGTTAGAGGACATGAACAACACTCGTAGTGAATCTTCCTATCTAGTCACGTCTTTCGGAGATAACCTTCGGCAAAAAAAAAAGCGTAAAATAATAATAATATTAGGAGAAAAAAAGAGTAGAGCATCGCATCGAAGTGCAAGAGAGAGAGAGAGAAAAGAATGTTCTCGAGATCGATTTTATTAATGTCAGGTCCTTTAGGAAAAGGAAAGAAACGCGCAAAAAAAAAAAAAACAGAATAACCTCAAAGTCATCGCTTTCACATGAGGATGGAGAGTTCAACGTTTTACTCCTCTTACAAGAAAATGCTGTTCGGGAGGTAGAAGTCTCTGAACGAATTACTTTTAACCTTATGCTGCCGCTACTTACTCTACTAGAGCGAGAGAGAGAGAAAGCGGGTCGAAGCGGGAGAACAAGCGCAATGTCAAGGGGGTTATTAGCGCCAGTAATGGGGCCAGCGGTATTCAGAACAAGGTGCGGGGAACTATCTCCACTCTTTACCCACTCTACGCACTTACCACTGCTCCTAATAACTTCCCAGGACCCCAGGGACTCCGTGAGTAGCTCTGTGGGGACCCTTGGATCGGATGCTACCGGGGCGATATGCCTACTAAATTTTAATAACTCCTCATTTTGATTCCTCCTACATACAACCTTCTCTTCTTCGCTGCCAGAGACCAACCAGACTCCTTCTCCCACTAACTTGGTCTGACATCATCTTGTTGCCTGTTATGGAACACGGAGATGGCGCTATCCTCCATGTTGTGCACTCACTGATAATTACAACCACCTGAAGGTTGGGTACGGGAGGGATTATACGAGTATTAACATTATATACAGTGAAGCTCCTTTTTTTTTGAAGACTGTATTATCATGTACCAGCCAGACCCCTTAAAAATACACAGCTGTTATTCGCTAAGCTTCATTAATCCTTGTGTATCAACTAACCTTTCCCGATATTAATTTTTTTCTCTCCTCGCATTGGTGTTCTAAAAGCTGCGCATGTGTTTACGATTCACGTACAGTCATGCCCCGACTTACGATACCCCGATTTATACGTCATTTCATCGATTTTCGTCATCACCCCGATTTATACGTTCCGCGATTTTCTGTGAAATATGCCGGGTTCTTGAATTCAGTAACTCATTTTGTAAGCGTTATGGGATTATAGATGAGATGGAAACAGTATTTTTTTTTAATTGTGATGTTATATCAAGGGAAAATATCTTATCCATTCAATAAGTTCTACGCGTAAAGACAAGCCGAGAGGATCTTTAAGGTGCTAAAAGTAGAAACCCGGTAAGAGCGACTTAATATCTTAACTTTTCCAGGAAATTAATTTGCAGCTTAGAGAATAATTTGGAAACATACCTTTTATTCCATTTTTGACAAATGGTTTAGTCACCACTGAACACGTTGGATTCAAAATTATGCTATTTCAAAGTTATTCGCAATGCACCCGGTCGCTCACCTGCCACTTTAATTCATTTCGACAATTTACTTGACTCTATACCAATAAACCATGGGAGTGAGGCTATTTGGTCGGTCCTCCAATAATTAATGAATATGCAATGCAACCCACCCTTCCCCCTCTCGCGTACGCGCTTGAGTGACGCACCGGACAACTGACAAATTTCATCAAACTCTCGCAATGTTTTCCGTATACCATCGTTTCTACAAGAAATAAAAACTGACAACAAAGTTACTCAACTTCAATGCAGAAAGTTCATTTCTCCTAATGAACAAAATTGTTGCCAACATTGCATTACACATGACTTCCATTTGTACATATTCCGGATCAATTTAAAAATATTAATGAGATTTTTTTAATCACTTTTCTGGTAAAACGTGCATTTTTTTCGGAAAAAATGTTTTTCGGAAATATTGATTCGAATTAATTACTATTTGGTGTACCATATTTACTCGCATATAAGACCAGGTATGATTTAAAGATCAAAATAAAATAAACTAGATTCATCAGTTCAACTCCTTTTATCTCGTTTATTCGCAGATAATATTCATAGCATAATATTTTTTTGGCACGACGACGTAAATGCAAGGGGCCGTATTGTACAGAAATTTCTGAACAAATGCTGTTTGTTGCTACCACCCCGAATCTGTCGCCACTGTATTCGGCTTTTCACAATTCGCCACCTTCACAAACTCTGAAATTATATTTCATACATTCTGAGTTTTCATTAATTCTGGAACTGTTTCTCCCATTACTTTTCGATTGTTTCATTCATCGATTTTAAATTATTTCACTCCCTGATTCTGACTTTAATTTCTTCATCAATATTGAATTTTCAATGAATCCCGAATTATCATTAGTTCTGAAATAATATCTTATATTAATCCCCATTTTTTTATCTATTTTGGTTTTTTTAGTGAATGTTCTTATTTAGATATTCTCTCGCGCATATAGAACGACATTGGTTTTTAAAGTAGTGAGAACTGAATAAACAAACTCGTCCTACACGCGAATAAATTCGGTATTGTACGCGAAATCTCACCCCGACTTACACGAACTCGACTTACGCGCTTAGTCCCGTCCCCACCTATCGCGTAACTCCGGGGTATTGCTGCATTGATTGTCATTTCCCTGGAACTTTCCTCAGACTTAGAAGTCTCGCACTTTGGTGTAGAGGTTGTCCTGCTTTTATTGCTCGGAACGGTTTGTTTATCACTTTCCGGACGACGGTACCAAACTGACTTATATGGTTTTTTTTTATTGCCGTACAGAGAGCCTGGAATACTTATAAGAGAAGAGCGGATAGATTTCTATTTTTTTATATTTACTTTATTCGAGGGAAGAATGAAAAAAAAAAGAGCAAAAAATAGAAAATCCTGTAATAAATGTCCGTTTGCGTCGCCAAGGAGTTTTTCCCCTTATTAATTTTACCCTTAAGAACTGTTTATGGGCCCATAATGTTGATCGGTTCTTCACTTTTTATTTCTTACTGGGGGCCCCCATCTTCTTCATTTCGCGGACTAATGTTGTTACTAAGTCAATCTGATTGCTCGTTTGGACCGGCGAGAGGCGGATATTACAACTCTTCTCTCTCTCTCTCGCTCTGGATGTGCGTTTGTAACGTTGGGTCGGACGTAACGTTATTATGAGTGGATTGGGAACGGTAATAGCTTTAATACGATATTTACTTCTACAGGAGAGGAAAGAAGTCCCTAAAGCATCAATTAAATGTTGATTGTCGGATAAATATAGTGTACGGGAAGCTTCGGTTGAAAGGGTGTTGTTAGGCTGATGGATAAAATGCAATACAAATATGTAATTATGACTGAACGTGCTGTGAATTGTTAGGATTTATTAGGACATGATGATTACTTTGGCGTTCGAGAAAATTGGCATCGACAGTTGTTTTCATTTCTTATGAGTCAATTAAGAATTTTCACTTATTTATCCATCTTTTGAAAATCATAATTTTGATTTTTACAAATTTTTGTAAAATTTATTTAACGTTTTTTCTTATCATTTTTGGTTTCTAACACTTCCTTTCTCAATTGACTGATTTCTCTTTCTCTCTTTCTTTCTGTTTGTTTTTCAGTTATACACAGAATATGCACAAATACAGACCAATCGTAGCACCAACTCTCTAACAAATTACCATTTAAATCCCTCCTGTAAAGCGTTTTCCCGCTTAGAACGTTTTATATTACGGTATTTTGGCAATCGTTGTACACGGAACCCATTGTATTCATATTTTTGCATTTTTTTATAGATATAACTTATTTTAATTTTTACATTTCACAGATTTTGCTTCTTAGAATTTTTAAATACTTTAATTTGTACATTTTTGAAGTTCAATTTAAAAAAATTTTAGATTTTAGCTTTTACACTTTTTTTTAGATTTCAATTTTGATACTTTTTACATTTTTTTATATGTTCATTTTTGGAATTAGTTGTTGGGATGGTGCTTACGGCAGTTTGAAAAATTAAATGCTATCTACCGATCTCCTATAAACGAATCTACATATTTCGAATAATTCCAACTATAATTAATAATTAATCTGCCTGGCCGTAAACGTGACATACTCTGGAAAAAAGAGCTTGTTGGGCCACCTTAAGAACTCATTACAGCACGTCTTCGATGCGGCATTTAAATTACGAGATTATAAGACATCTCCACTCATGTTTACCTACATTTTCATCAATGTTTGCCAGAAATGTTTGATGACTCGAGGCAGAGTTGAAAGACATTTGAGATTCCTTACGATTGAGTTCCAGATTGTCTCAAATACATTTAAGTTGAGACTTGAGTTTTGCTAGCCCAACTCCTTGAAGGATTTCTCGTGCGCTTTCAACTAATTTTTTAACAGTTCGACATAAATATACCAGTAATTTTTCATGGTCGTCCTGGAACATGCCATCATCAAATGTTCACGAATAGTCCGAGAATATGGTCATGAACCATGCTTTTAGATTGCGCAGCTGATTTGATATCAATGCTTCTGATTTCTGATGACTTCGAAATGGCGTTATCAACTTAGATACGAGGGTGAAAACATTTGAAATCCATCAGGTTATGAACTTGTTCATTATGGCTGTTGGAAAACGGAATTTAACCTCGACGTATCGCAAAAATTAAATTCCGAATAATTTTCATAGCCTGCTAAAATACAAATTTTAACGTATCCTACTACTTCAGCACTTTATAGAAAAAATAAAATAAAAATTGAATTAAGACTCCATACTGGAAGTACGCATTTGTCCACTTACTTCATGTATAGTTTTTAAGGTATCGAGTTACATTTCCCAGCATTTTTCTATAAAATGACACTGGAGTGAACTTTAATAACATTTTTGGATAGGAAGTGTCTCAAATTGGTGAAAAAAATACATTTTTCTGGATTGTCTGATGCTGTTTTCTATGAAAGTCATTTTTTACGTGAAATTTTAAGCAAAATTCATGTAATATTCGAAACACGATTTGCAACAAATTCATTTGTTATTTTTATGGAACATTTAGCAAGTAATTTTGTAGGTTACGGACCAAAATTTTAAGGATTGTATATTTTGCTCGTAATTTACATCCAAATCTATTGATGTATGTGTAAGTGTTTTTGAAATTTCATTTTATATATCGTGCATAACACGGTGTAATTAGACCAATAAATGTGACAGAGGCCTTTCAGATTTTGGTTTATAACCTTAGAAATATACGTGACGAAATGATAATACAATGAATACATTTTTAGAAATCATGTTCCAAGTGAAATACCAAAAACATCAATTCATAAGGCCAGATTACACTATAAAAGTTTGGTAAATGTTTTTTTTCTAACTTGAAAAACGCAATCACAATAATCGCATCGTTTACATTAGTTCGAATGTAACCGATACGCTTATTGGATATATTTCTCAAGTTTTATAAAATAACTTTTACCAAACTTATAGAGTGTAATCCCTGCCTAAATCACTTTTAAAGTTTTTATTCACAGATTACTTGATGTAAGAACGCAACATTAAAGCTGGCGCAATTTCGGTTCTTCCATATTTGGGCTGCAATTTGACCATAAAAGTGAAGAAGAAAAAAACACAAATTAGTCGAATAAACTTCATTGAAATATTCGGACAATTCTAAACAAAATTGCATCCTAAATGCGAAGTAAATAAATCTATCTATCTATCCTTTGGTACATCTCATATGCATATTACCTCGACGTATATTAACGTTACCATTGAGCCCATGATAACTTTTGACAAAATTCGAAATCGCCCTTTATGAAAGGATACAATAAAAGAACCTGAGACGATAAGGCTTTATTCTGGTTTGTATGTATAATAATAAATAATAGCTTCATGGATATTGATTAATTCCGTTATTATTAAAGATAACAGGGCAACACAGTTTTTGTTTTGTTTTTTTCAATCACGCCAGAATATCGATCGCACCCGCAACGTCCTAAAAACAAAAGCTTGTAACGTGACACGCATACAACCTACAGAACAATGGCACGTCAAACTGATACCGACAAAAATTCGATATAAAGCGAGTTAATTCCTAACTGAATATTCCCTTATTACCGTCCGAGAAATAACTTCGTTTTATGATGATAAATATTCGAAATCTTGACGATATCGATTATAGCGTATTTCTTAATAAGTATGAAGTTCATGTGTCGAATGATAACATGAACAATGCTTGCCAACTCATAAACCGTACCCCCCTACTCAGGGAGAGGATGACATTGTATGGTACTAGACTTGGGAATCGAACTTACGTACATTTTTTTTTTCAATTTTACACAATAAATTTACCGGAAAGTAAATAAAAAAAAAACCTAGTAAAAACAATTATAGACTTACTAAAAGCTCTAGTTAAGGAAAACTTGCCTAGGGGGTTCAACTCATATGGGGGGGGGGTTATGGGTCGAATATAGTATTGAATTTATTTACTAGGGTTTTTTTGTTTAAAATTTTTGGAAAGTAGGGATTGGAAATAAAAATCAATATTCGAAATTGGGAAAGTAATAAATACGAAAGTCAGATTCATTTCACTCCTACTTTTCATATTATTGTTATTTGCATGAAATATACTTATGAACGAGTAATATTTAGCAGCCCAGTGCGCGTTCATGGGCTCTCATGTACTGCAAGTTGGCTGTTTCTGAGAACGGTGGAAAACCTCAGTTCCAGCGAAGTACAGTTTATATTCTGATGCTATTCATTCAAGAGCAGAAAGGACTTCATGACTTGCAGAAAAACGTAAAACTATGTTTGAATTTTCATCAAGATGTCCTGTTTTTTTTTTTTTTTTATCAGGATTTGTCCCGGTTTCCCAGTCGCATGATCTTGCCACCCAATCCTAGGCCCCCTCGCTTGCCGAAGTTCGGTGCCGTACCGCTATGGTTCTATAAGCGCGGTGAATTGTAACTTCGTGACTTCTTCTCCGACGCTAACAGCATAGAAAAAGTATTATTAGTGATTTGACTAATTTTAGATTTTGAATTGATGACCACATTCCTCTTGCATTTTTGTATTTCTTTCGAAATTTTGATTTGAAAAGTATGTATGTCGATATATTTTTGTCAACAGTGTTTTTTAATTTTCTTCAAGTGATAATATTTTTCGGGTATGTAAACTTTTGTGTGATTCGGGCATCTATTATTGTACTTTACATGCCCGAGCGAGATAAATTTTTGGAGATTTGTCCAGCCCTTGTATATGAATGAATCACTCCGCGTTGAGCCAAAGCAGCCGAAGAACCAAAAAAAGAAACACGGAAATCAGAACGAAAGGTGGGCCGGTATAGACCGCGTAATTACAATTCCTACTTTCTTAGTAACACAGGAAGCATTAGCACGTCGGTGATTGGTTACTGCGAGCAAAAAAGATAGCAAGACGTCACGAGAGGCGGAGTTTTGAGCGAAACTGAATTTCAAAGTTCATTAACGAAAAATGAAAGTATTTTTGATTGAATCAGTAATGTAATATGACAAGTAGTAATGTAATAGCTGGGCCTAGCTTCACTTTGCGCTTGCTTCGCGAGCCGTTATTATTATCTTCTCGATGCACGTGAACCGCATTTCATTAAATCAGAAGCAAAAATTAAAAAAATTTTTAGAAAATTAGTAAATGACAGCAAAGAAAAATTTGAATGGGCTTCAGACCGAATCGAACACACAACCTTCGATAAGTGAGTCTCGTACTATAGCCAGTATTCCAACGGGAACGTAGGATTCAAGCACAATTAAATATATCTATTGTTAAACGTCACCAGCAAAAAATTCACCATTAGTGACGTAATGGTTCATCACTCATTTCGGCCAATCACTATGCGCTAAATTTCTACAATATAGCTAGAAATGTAGGGAATGTTTATAAGCGGGCCCCGTCATGAATGAATGAAACTCATAAATGAAATGTTTGTGAAACTAGATGAATAGCGTTTCACCAAATCGCATATAATCCAGAAAGCTATGATACCTCTATCACTAAGCTCGAACTCCTTCGAGAGTCAATTCCAAGTGCAGTAAATGAGCTCCACATTCAAGTGGGTCACCTACTGGACCCTTGATTAAACTCGCCCTTCGTGGCCAATTTGTTGTGGGTAGAATGCCAGAAACTCCAGAGAACATGGTACAAACGAGGAGAACCAGTTCAATTGATACAAGCGTTCAGCTGCCTCATCATCCCTCTTCTGTACATATTACAGCTTTCCCTCCTTCTCGAGAGGGTGGCAGTCGCCGTTCATAATGAAAAACTGCTCCCGTAGATGTCACTCAGTGAAAAAAACATCGATCAGACTCAGTATAGGCACACAGATAAGTATGAGTGTTTGGCGTGCGGCAGTGAGTAGGACGTAAATGGAGAAAACAGTGGGAATACGGGAATACTGTACTTGTTATATTTGACTCGGATCGTTAGGCATCGAGTGGTACCGGCGGTAGTGGTGGTGAACGTTATCCAGACGTCACTCTCTGTATCACTTCCCATCCTCGTTTTTGAAGGGAACACGATGTTTTTCTCCTGCAGGAAAAGTTGAATCATCCTGCCACGTGAGTGGGGGAGGGAACGCTTCCACTTTTTTTTCCACCTTAGCGATCCACCCTCTAAAACATCCTGAATGAACTAGGACTTCTTCATTTGGAAAGGACGGAAAGTTAACAGGACGGAGGTTAATGGACCACCGAGCTACCCTTCCCACGAATCCATTAGAGAGATCGGATCTCGCGAGGGATAATGTTCCTGGAGTTCGCTGGCAACGCGTATATTCATCACTGGTATACATTAAAATGTGATTACACAATTTTGTTGTACTTCTTCTACGTATTATCGCACATCCCTTCTAAAGCAGTTTCCAAAATTTGAGGGCGAATCGGGACCGAGACAACGCCTCAGATTACTGTAAACTTGGATTATTTCGAGGATAAATGAAAACAACGGTTCTGGGGGGGGGCGAAGAACTTATAGTTTTCCTATGGTAAATGCAGTGAAACATTAATGAATCAAAAGGTCCATCTCAGCATACCAGGATGTCATTCTCCCACTTGTGTAGTCGCATTCACTTACAACGAAGTCATGGACTCTAATTGGAATCAACGTTGAAAAGGAGTTCAGTCTCATTTGATGAAATACATTTTTTCCTGATTTTCTTTCTTTGGATCCAACTATTCAGGCTTAATCTACCCCTGATATTTTCTTTACTCGGTACAGATTAGGACTGCCAAGACATATGACCTTTTTATAGGTGATGCTGAATATAGGATCCTGTTCGGGGCGGCTAGAAATGAACGATATTGTTTTATGTTTGTTCAACAGTCCAGAAAGGAACATCGTCACTCCCAGCAATGATTGAGAGAACATGTTCACGCTCAGTACCGTTAGAAAGAGTTTGATCGTTATTTATATACATACACTGATGTCCATAAATTAAGGATAATTCAGAATCGCACGGAAATCGAAATCTAAAGTAAAAATTTCACCTGTAGAATTATCACACACATCTGCAAGAATGATATGCAAATTTCAGGAAGCCACCAGATGATGCCGATAGTACGTCACAATGACGAGAGTGTAAGGGGGGGGGGTATATAAGGAATCTTGGCAAAGAAGTAAAATTGTTCACAAGAGTTCTGTAAGGCACTCAGTGCCATAAGCGAATAGTTATGACACAGAGGATGCATGGGGATGATGTTTTACGTGGTAGAATTATCGGCCGCCTGGAATGTGGGCGTACTCAGATGGAAGTACCCAAGGAACTTGGAATTGCCCAAAGTGTCATCTCTAGACTTTGGCAACGATTTCAAGATAATGGAAATGTCAGTAAACGTTACAGTACAGGTCGCCCCCAAGTTACAACGCCGAATGAAGACCTGTATTTGGCAGAAACTTCCAAAAGAAGCAGACGGAGCACAACATCCGACTTGTCTCGTCAGCTATCTGCAGCCACGGGTACCACAGTTTCAAGGCAAACCGTGTACAGACGTTTGGGAGATATTGGTCTATATGCTCGCAGGCCTGTAAGATGTGTTCCGCTCACGGCAACTCACTGTCGGCAGCGATTAGCCTGGAGTAGAGAACATGCAATGTGGACATCGTCACAGTGGGCTTGTGTGATGTTTTCCGACGAGTCCAGGTTTAGCTTGCAGTCTGATTCACGTCGGACTTCCATATGGAGAACGCCAGGTACCCGTTACCACCAAGACGACATCATTGAACGACACCGTTACGGTGGTGCAGCATTGCTCGTTTGGGGTGGAATCATACTGGGTTCCAGAACAGATCTTCCTGTTCAAACCGGAACCATGAAAGCTCAAATTTATCGGGACATCATTTTGGAAGAACATGTACGTTTGTTTAGGGGTGCCATGGGCGCAGAATTTGTGTTTATGGATGACAACGCCCGTCCTCAAAGAGCAAACATCGTAAACGAATGCCTTGAATCTGAGGATATAACCCGTATGGAATGGCCAGCATTCTCACCTGACTTGAATCCGATAGAGCATGTGTGGGACATGCTTGGCCGACAAGTTGCAGCCCGTCAACCACCTCCTACATTTGTACCGGAACTTCGGAGAGCATTGTTTGCTGAGTGGAGTGATCTTCTCCAAGATCAGATCGATAATTTGATACTCAGCATGCCTAGGCGTTGTACGGACGGTATTTCATCGCATGGGAGACATACAATGTATTAACCATCATACCAACCATGTAATAGTAAGTTTTTGTAAAGGAGATATTTTTTACAATTGCTCCAGGGAGCAAAAATCGTAGTTTTTATGAATGGTATCATACATACACCATCGTTTTTGTTCTTTATCTTTTGTTTAATGCATGGGCTTTATGAATAAGTAACGTTTGTTTTGTTTCTGAACCTTTATTTGCCAGAGCTGGCATTATCCTTAATTTATGGGCATGAGTGTATATGATTAACACTAGAAGTATTGCCTAAAATAATGTTGTTTCAGTTTGGAAACGTTTTGCAACGTTGAAGAGAGCATTTCTGTAGTCATCACCATGAAAAAAGAAGACATACGCTAAGTAATGTCCGAAAAAACATCGTTTTTCAGAAAAATTCACCAACGAAAAAGGCAAATAAAGGAAATTATGAAAACTCCATTCATAATTTCCTTTATTTGCCTCTTTCGTTGGTGAATTTTTCTGAGTGTTATTAGAGGCAAAGTTTATCTGTTTCTTCAAACATTGTTTCGTTTAGCATTGTTGAAATGACATGAAATATTAAGTGTCGTTCAATTCGGAAAAAAAAAAGTTATTGCGCGAAATATGACTTTTATCAAACCTTGCTTCACATCATTAAAAAATATTGAAAACAATGATAGGCATTCTTCTTTTTGAATTGTTTTTCAGCTTCTTGTATGCTACAAAAAATTGTTCGGCCAAGTTGCTATATTTGACTTCGTGAATAAAAAAGAGATATAGACTAAAGTTGTTCATAAATGCATTTTAAGACTGTAACGCATATATATGCGCAGTTATATATACATATATAGAGAGATAGATTTGTCGTGATACCATTGTAGAAGCAATATGAAAACCGTTATGACTATGCCTACTGTTTTTGAAACACGTTACAGCATTAAGTATGTGAAATTTATTTATTTATTGCAAAACAACACTCAGAAATACATGAATACAGAATGCAAATAATATACTAAATAAATAAATTAGGACAACAGAACAAAAGATAAGACGTATACTATGCAGCTCTTAGGGACCCGGAAATTGTCACTGATGAGATATCTTATAGGTTTGCCAGACCGTTGAAACTGGTAAACCGCCATGTTCGGAAATAAGTTCGTTCACGTGTAATCGAAACTAATGCTCCGGGAGTATAAAATATCACACGGCAATTCCAATTCAAGGCTCAGCTACTCCAAGCGTTTGGGATGCCGAAAACCAACAACTAAGAGAACGTCTATCGCAGAACATTTGATAGGAACAGCTGTGAATAATTGGTGCGAATGATACGGAGAAAAACACATCCCGGCAATTTACTGCGGTAACCAATCTGCAGCAACAATCATCAATTCGCCAACCGTAGAATAATCAATGGTTAAATAATAGTAATTTAATCAGCATTCAGAAGAAAACAACTTGAACGCTAACAAATGGCGAGATAAAAGCAATAAACACTTGAATCCGCTCAGTAATGTACAAACTTAACATGCAACGGATGCCAGAAAATCTAATTTCTGTCCCATTTCCTAGAAGAATCTGGATATTGATCCAATCTCAATCTTACTTATATATCTATTGTTATAAAATTGTCTATTCATTCGAAGATCAACGAGGCGAAATCATTTTTAACAGATCTCGACTGACCACGATCTTGAAGCGAAAGCATTTTTAGTTGATCTTGATTCATCCCAATGTGGATGCAAAGCGTATTTAGTTGGCTATTGTCTAATCTAAATCTCGACGAAGCAAAAACTTTTCTCGTAGTCACCGACTCATTCAAATTGCGACGATGCATAAGAATTTCTAGTGGGACCCGACTCGTGCCAATCTCGATACAAAAAATATTGCTAGTATATTTCGACTCACTCTAATAATCTCGATGCAAATTCATTTTTAGCAGGTCTCGACTCACCCCAATCTCGATGCAAATTCATTTCTAGCAGGTCTCGACTCACCCCAATCTCGATGCAAATTCATTTCTAGCAGGTCTCGACTCACCCCAATCTCAATGCAAATTCATTTCTAGCAGGTCTCGACTCATCCCAATCTCAATGTAAATTCATTTCTAGCAGTAACGAGTCCGAAAGTTTCCAACTCATCCTAACTGTCATTTCAATATGCAATTATTACTGATTATTTATCATCTATTCTTGATCCCATAGACACATTTTCTATGTAGATCTTTATTCATCGTAATCTTTTTTGTTAAGAAAATACCTGCACATCCTAATCTTTATTTTCATGATATATTTCGATGAAGTCTTGACTAATTCCTATCTGATACTTAAGATGGAATTCAAGTATTTTTCTAAATTTCGATTTTTTTTGTTGAACATACATTTCGAAGAGGCACGGATTCCTCTCAATGTTATTCTAAAGGCTGCTTATTTCAAATATATTCCGAGTTATCCCGTTAATGTTCAATGTCGAAGAAAATTTCGACGATAAAAACTCAATCAAATGTTTATTTATAGGAGATGGAGACTCCCTCCAATCTCCACTCAAACCTTAGGAAGATATAATTTTAGGAGTTCTTGACTCATCCTATTTTGGTTGAGAAAGGTACTTTCCACAAGGTGTTGACTCACTCAATCTGGATGTCAAATTTGGAGATACATGCCTAAGATATATTCACTAGTTCTGTTCTCGATTTCAAAGAGATATCTACTCTCATCCTGATCTTCATCGCAATTTATCTGACGTTGAAGATAAACAAGTCTTGACACATACCCGATCTATATGTTAAAAACATATGTGTTTCTAAAACGCCTTTACTCTCATCCCAATCTTTATCGGGATTTTTATTTTGAAGATGAATGTGCAAGAGTGGTTTTGACTCCTCCTAATTGCGATTCTATGGAGATTCTTGACTCATTTTAATCTGTGACTACATTGAGTTGTTTCAAATAATTCATTTTTCTTTCCTCACACTTGATTCGTACGAGGTAATACACTCGTGTGCAAAATTAAGAGAATTTGCACATTCTGTCTATTTGAGGTGGTTCCATCACGTTCCATCACGATGGACGGCCGCACACGCCTCCATGTATTTGACAGAGGGTCCGTGACTGCTAGGAGGTATAGAGAGGAGATCTTAGAGCCATATGTTCGACTTTTCAGGGGCGCAGTTGACCTCGGTTCCTGTTCATGGAGGCAACGCTCGTCCACATCGGGCTCACCTGATCAACCATTATGTGGAAAGTGAGAATATTCGAGGTATGTTCTAAACCCTACAGAACGTGTATGGGATGGTCTTGGGATGGCAACTGCATCTCGCCATCCCTTTCCGAGAACGATCCCGGAGTTGAAAACTGCGTTGCTGCAGGTGTAGGATAGATTGCCTCTGGGACTCCTCAACTGCATCGTTTATCATTTCAGTATGCCTTTGCACTGTGTGACCTGTATGACTGTGAGAGAGAACCATACCCAAAATTACACTCATTTTCGGTTCGATTTCACAATGTCTATTTTGGACATTTCTGCAATGATGAGCTTTACTGACAATAGTGGGTGCGTACTATGACTTTTAAATGGTACATCTCTTTCTCTGTTAAAACAGAATTTCAGCAAAATCTGTCCATTAGATTTTCAGAAATTGAGCATAATGTGCTAAATCTTTTAATTATGCACACGAGTGTATCTCAGTCGCCTAATAAGCCACATAGACTTTCAAAATACCCTTCAAACACAAAATAGGCAGACATCAAACACACACAAAAGAAAAGAAATATCCATAATAGGTGAGACTGGGATAGGTGACATTTACTGTCACCGAAAGGTAAAGTGACAAAATATATAGAGAAAGATAAGCAAAGAAAATGGAAAAACGGCTGATATTCTTTGAGGTATATAACATTCTAAAACGTATCTACTCATCCCTATCTTTATCATGGCTTTGATGTTGGAGATGAATTTCCTAGTGGTTTTGACTCATACTTATCTTGATTCAAAAGAGATCTCAACTCAAAAAAAAAATAACCTGTGACTTTATAACGTGGATATTTCATTCATCAAAAATTACCAGTGAAATAAGCTATTTCATATGGCTCATTTATTCCCTCGTATTCAGTTTCTACGAAATAATATTTCAGACATCTAATAAGCCACGGAACCTTTAGAAAGACTCTCAAATTCAAATTGGTACCGAACTCACAAACCAGAAAAGAGAAAAATCCAAAACAGGTGAGAGGAGGCTATTTACCGTCACCAAAAGTGAAAGCGACAAAATATATAGAGGAAAAATAAGCAAAGAAAATAGAAAGGCAGCTGATGTTCTTTGAGACACCTGATCGGTGAGGTTTCGAGGCAAAGCCTCAGTCACATCATCACGCCAACACACACAAAAATATAAAAACCAAAAAGAAAAACCTGCCAAAATAGAAACGTGATAAAAATCTCCGCATCGTCGAGCGGAAAATTGAGCGCGGGTTGCGACAAAAAAAAAAGAAAAGAAACGAAAGCGGGATTGAAGTTTCATTATATTTTGCGGTGGAGACCGAGAACAGATAGATCAATATCCCTGCACGTGAGGGTGGAGAAAAGTCCTCTCCCAGTCTTTTTTATATCCAAAACCATCACCAAAAACTTTCACAATTTTTTTTTTTTTCTTCTATCACTTTTCCAGAGGAAATTCCCGAAGAATAAGGAAAGTGGAAAGCCACACGAGCGAAACTCTTACGTTGTACGTACCGGTGTCTATAACAGTCTGGAGGACATCACGGAACCCATCGGATGGAGTGTCAGTTTCCTAAGAAAGATTTTCTTGGATACTTGGATAAACCCCATTTCCCTCCTCGTAGGATGAGCGGGTAATCCAAGATCCACTTCCAAAGAGAACGGTCCCTTTTTCAAACTACTACTACTTATATATAAAAACCGATGAAATAGACCATATTATCCCGAGATTTGGTTAAAACCCCCTCCAGTCCCTTAAATATTAAGGGGACGATTTTCTCTACTCCTCACAGAAGTATTTGAGGATTCGGAATTTTTTTTCGGTTTGCTCTATCCCGATCTGAATTGAGACTTTGAAAAAGATGGGAACTTGTCCCCCGTTTCATACCTATCAAGTTACGTTTCGGTTTTCACAAACTCACCACCATTAAATATAGTGATGGATTATACTTTTCGCGGTTGTCGTGATGAGTAACTTAACTAAGCGATGAAATTAGTGTGCTCATTTAAGACGGCAAAAGAGCCCGATGTCCATCATATTATGCACTAGTTTACTACACCCAGACACTGCCAGACCAGAACATGGTCCTTATTCTGTCACCCAAGGGGGTTGGATAGGCCATGCTGGGAGAACTTTTGAGTATCACTCCGGCCAGGAATTATTGCAGGCAATTACAACACGACTCAAGGAACTAAATTCAGCCAGACAGCACTACATATCCGAGTACATTTAATCGTGACGAAAATCAGCCCGAAATCCTTGGGTTCATTTACACATCTACGACAACCAAACAACCTGAAATTAAAATTTCCTGAATTACTAGGCATTTCGACGGTCCAATATTTTTGTGGGAAAATATTTGGCAGTATAAACCGGTTGGAGTCTCTCAAACAACCATAATGATGACCACAACCGGCTACCGAAATATTCCCATCATGATTCTAACGATGGCTGAGTTGCGGAAATCCTTCTACCATATTACTAATGACGGCCGAATTGCCAAAAAACCCTCTACTATGATGCTAACGATTGAATGACTACCATAATACTATGAATTGCCCGAAATCTTTCTGCCATGGTGTTCTCCAGGTTTGCCAGAAATCCTTTACCCATAACGATGGCGAAATTGCCCGAATTCCAGCTACCATAATGAAGACCAAATTGCCCGAAATCCCTTCACCATAGTGATGGCAAAACTGCCCTAAATCTTTGAACCAAGGTGATGGCTAAATTGCTTGAAACCTTTCAACCATTATGATGACCAAATTGCCCGAAATTCTTCTATCACCGATTGCCACAAATTGTCCCAAATTTTTTAACTATAATGATAATGATGACCGAATTGGCCTAAATCCGTCTACCCATGATATACTAACGATGGGAAACAAATTGCCCAAAATCTTTCTGCCATGATAAATAAAAATGGTGGCTAATTTGTCCAAAATGCATTTATCATGACACTAACGACGTCCATGAAAGCTGGATAGTCACGCAAATTTATCTCCACAAATAGCATCTCGCCTTGAAAAAAGTGTATTGGGTTCCATTTGCCACCGCGCAGTGTACACATGGCGAAATCGTAAATCTCTTAATTCCTACTCAGAGAAATGTGATAATTATATTAAAATGATAGGTAAAGAATAATAAGGATTGAATGAATGATAAAGTGATTAGAAAGTAAGAAATTGACACCGAAATATCGATATTAAGCCAACTCACAGTTTCAGAAATTTTACAATTAGTGCTTTGATCACAAAACGTAACTACCCCATCTGAAAGATTCTTGTAACCTTGTATAAGAGCAGCTATTGTACCAAATTATAATTTGACTGAGAAATATATAGAATATGTATGAAAACAAAATTCCGCTAGAGACCGTTTATAGAAACTAATCGAGTTTTACAAATCATGTGTGGTTTCCCGAAAGCACCGTGTGCTCGATGATCGTGCCAGATTTCATGCTCGCGAGCACTTTATTAACATCTCAATTAAATGCCTGTAAAAATATATTTAAGAATGACGAGTATGCAGATTTCAGGCACCAAATGTAAACACATCCGTAAAGGTCGCTCTCTGTTTGATGACAAGCATAGGCAGTGCTCGCGACTCGAGAAAGGTGTAAGACCCCTGTTCTACGCATTGAAATAATGCAACGTAACAACTGAATTGATTTAAAATCGTATTGAATATCCCGCTCATAACGTATCCACAATCATCGTGCGAAACCAGTAAAGAGTAACAAAAACACTCGAGTATATCTACACCTGCCAGTCAAAAGATACGTCATTGGCTTGAAAACAATGCAAGACCATAATTACACATATTTCAGTTGTGTTAGCGTTGATGTATTTATGACGAATCCTTTCTCACTCGACACATGCGTAGTAAAATCAATCAACAGACACTCGTGTAATAAATTAATGCGTTGCCGCTTTCGCCACTCCACCGCGTGTGTGTGTCTCCGGCTACCTATCATTATGACTCCTCTTACACTATTACTATGATCATCGTACCGACTTGGAATTGGATGGAATCCCTGAAACCGATGACGACAACGACCTATCCTCTCGGTAATGAAACAACCCGACGCTTTTCATCTTCTCTCCTGATCGAAAACTAACCATACATATATATTGGAGTATGTGCTTACACACACACACATATACCGCTCAGTTCTGGTAAGTCAAGCCCGGTGGGTGGAAGCCCATCTAATGTCATCACGATGATTGCCGTTTGGATTTGCTTCGGCTCATTGAAGCCGGGAGCGGACGGACTCCATTCTCCCTCCGGTCACCACCCGAAACTGAGTTATTCATTAAGCATCTAATAAATTACTGAGCAAAATTACTTATTGCGCAATGATAATAACAATAATAACTAATAATGGATATTCTGCGGGTTTGTAGTTGGTGGCCACTGTGCTCGACAATTCTCTTCCCATTGAATTTCTAAACCTCTCGACGTTGACTGTCACTCCACTCTTGTCGTCACTGGTCATTATAGCAACTTATGACTCTGAAGTCGGCGTCCCTTTTGATGAGATTTCTTGAATAAAACATACAGCAATTGAGTTACTTGGATATTATTGAAGAATTTCTTTTTTTTTTGAAGGATATCATTTTCAGAATACGATTTTAGTAAACATTACAAATTTAAATAAGCATCGTTGAAAAAACAGGACAAATGAATAAAATAATTCGGAAGAATTGAAAGTACTAGATCGTCCCGTAATACGGGACACAAGTGGTTCGTTGAATTGTTTCAGATATTTTATTGGTCCTTGGGTTTAGAAAGGTTGAGAAACGCTGATCTAAAGTTTCCTTCTTAGAGTATCCTTCTAAAGCACCTTTGTGAAAATATACTTCTGAATTGTTATACTAAATATATCATTCTAAGATGTTGTTAAGAATAACAATAGATATATCAATCTATTATTATTCTTTAAATATTTTTCTCAAATTTCTTTCTACGAATATACTTGTGAAAATTCCTTCTAACGATACATCAATTCAAGAATATAATCTAAATACATAGATAGGTAGCCTACTGATAAGAATCATTACTGGGTATAGGTCGATTGCCCTCACGCTCAATTGTTATTCGGAACAAATGAGTTGATTAACCTCACCTCAATTTCAGACAGACACAGGTCGTTTGCCCTCACCTCCTGATGACATACTGGTGAACCCTTCATTCAAACTGTTATTAGAGAGATTACCCTTACGCAGACAGCAAGCGAAACGTCGTCCAATTGTTTTTTTTCCCATTATAATATAGGACAGTTGATAAAAGTACAAAGTGACATGTTTTTACAAGTTTCATCCAAGTTATTTTTTAGTTATTCTTCGGAGTCCTACATGTACCATGGGAAAACAATACTGCGTTTTTATTAATCGTCATTTCTGTGGATATCGGGTTCATTTCGAGTATAAATATAGCAAAGCGAACGAATGCATTAATTGGAGATGAACAAATAGTAAGTTCACGACGATGAGAATGGCACAAGAAATTTCCGATTCGGAATAAGTTCAGAATCACTAGCTGGAAAATAACGTCAGGAGACAAATAATCCACAATGGCGCTAAAGGAATAGCGGCTGGAAGTCTTTTTGGAAGAAATCAGTGCTTCTCGTCATTCCGGGAGTGTCATTTGCATGCTTTTTGACGTTCTTGTAATGGTTCTGGCTCATTAAGGCAGAAGAAACGTGGTATTAACCGATATTTCACGGTATCCAATTGTGTACAAGCGGAGGGGGGCATACCAAAATGATCAATTGTTTTTGTAAATTTTTGGGAAATTTGTTTCTCGGATAAAAAAGAAACGATAGAAAGTGACAAAACTTTTAACCAGAATTTATACGTGTAAAATTAGAAAATTGTATTCAAAGTCAACGATAGATGACGCTGAAAAATAGAACTAATGAAGCAAAATTAATCCACCACAAGAACCTAAACAAAAAATGTATTAACCGATATATTTCGCTTCATCGAATTTCCCTATGATTGATTTTATTCCTAGGTTTTCCTTGCTTGTAAAAACATAATCAGATTGACACATGAAAACAGATACGCGTGCTGTGATACGTATTTTATGTACATATATTTAATACTGTATTTCTGTGCACAGATGGAGAAGTGAAACTTTTCTCAAAAGATTGAGTTGCTCGTACTCCAGAGTCATGTTCGTTAAAATTTTACAATGTGGCGAAATTTCGTATTTGTCTTCCAGTTTATGAGGAAACAGAGGCAAATTTTAATAACTCAAAAAGCCAAATTATTGCATTTTGTTAAAATATTGTTTGCAAATTTGTTATCGTGAAATTTTGGAAAAGTAACTTATAACATTCTGCAATATGGGCACAAATTTTATGAATGTGCTATTACAATATGGGTAATACCACATATCTCTTAAATGATAACCTATCATTTTTTCCACACAAAATTCCATTTCAAGAATATACCTAATAAAGGGAGTATCATATTTTCTCATAACTAACACATCAAGAATATCGTTTCTTTTAATAAATATTACATACATCACTAGAATTCATGAACTTAAAATGGATAAACTTTATAGTTTCGTGCTAATTAATTTACGATTGAGCTCATAAGAGAGACGACTACGTGATTTCTGCGATATATTTTTTGAAATAATTCAACTATCCCAATCAAGATGAATCATCTCCGATGTTCCAAAACACTTTATTTGATCTAATATTTGACGTCATTCATTCATGATCTTTGATTATTAATATATTGAGAAAAATCTCAATAGAAATTCAGAATCGAAACTGTTATGAGAGAAAATATCACGCCTTCATTGGGGCGAATGAAATCCTTTACGATTAAAAATTTGTACGAATCAAAAGACTTCTTTCAGAACGAGCCCCTGTAACTACGTGAAGTAGAATGCTCTCTTGCAATTCCATGGAAAAAAAACCACTCTTATATAAATAAAAAGGAATTCTTGAAAATTTGAATAATTTCAATGAATTTCACAAAAAAATGCACAATTCTCATGAGAATTTACGCATAATAAAAGAAATAAAAGGCTATTCACACACACACCGTATACATCTATAGATATTGTTATTATTATTATTAATTCAAACAAAAATCTCTCGTTTCTTTCAAACAAAAAATGAATTCCAAAAAGCATTAATGCGCAATAAATTTGCATGAAATTGGAGCTCTTTTCATGCATAATTTACATATTTTCTTATTTCTCTTTTTTTTTTCCCCCATACATTTTCGCACGATTTGCCGAATGACCGCTGGAATACATTGTTATTTTTCTTTTCTCATCATCAAAGAAGAAATACATCTTGCTACCATTTATTTTATTTTTGTTTTTGGTTCCATTACGTTGTGTGTGAATGTGCCTGTAATTCTAATGTTACAGGATCTAATCTGATTTGCTCTAAGAAAGGGAAAAAAAAAATTGGAGGCCTGGGCTCTAAAAATTGGAGAAGAAACAGAACCAAAAACAAAAAATATGGAAAGGAAGGTACATATAGGCGGAGTTTTATTCTCTTATGATGCGAATGCATTCTCTCTGTTCTTTATTATTATTGTTATTATTATTATTTTCCCCGGTGTAAAGTGCTTCGTGACGCGAATATAATTACATTATTTTCACCGACAAGAAACAAAAAATAGAGACTCGTATTCGGTTTTTAATAGCAGTTTCTATGCATTTGTGTATTGTTTCCCCGAGAGGATCATTTCCCACACAGTTTTGTTTCTATTTCTTGTATATATTTTTTCTCTGAGCGTGAGGGTTAAAGAAACTTACTTAGAATAGTGAAAGGTTTTTATCTTTTATTATTAGTATTTTTTTTTTCTGTACGTAATTCCAGCAAATACCGAATTTTGGGAACCGTCCCAAGTTAGTTTGAGCTGTTTTGTTTCTTAACTTCATTTCATTTAACATTTCGGGTGCTCCAAAAAAAAACCGCATTGAAACTAATGGCTTCCTTCTTATTCACGTACGTTGCCAATATTCTGGAATGCGTACATGAATATGCATGCATTTCTTTGTGGTTTTTATTTTTTGGTTTTCGTTGCTTGTAAAAATAGAATCAGATTCGAACAAAATATACCGTCCTGCGATCAAGTGATTTACGGCAGTGTGGTATTGTTTTTCGAAACATCGAAGCATATAAGTCAGGGTTCTTCGACGCATTGCCCGTGGGCCGCATTTGGTCTTTGGAGCTTTTTGTCGTGGCCCGCCGCCGACCATTTTCGTAAAATGGTCAAACACATTGGGAAAAACAATCTAGAATTAATGAAAGTAATAGTTTCGGACTTAATTAAATAAATAATTTTGGAGTTAATGCAAGAAATAATTCCTCAATAGATGAAAGAAATGGCTGCAGAACAAACTGATGAAAATTCAGAATTGATGAAAAACTGTTCCCGGAACAAATTGCTGAAAATTTAAAACCATTGAATGAAATAATTCTATTATTCATGAAATAAATAATTCCAAAATTTATGAAAGAAGTTATTTTAGAATTAGTGAAAAAATATCATAAATCAATGACAGAAATGATTTCGTAATTTTGATAGAATTTTTTTTCCAATCAATTAAAGAGTAATTGCATAATTATTGTAAGGAAATATTTCAAGATATATTGGGAAGGAAAATAATTACAGAATCACCGAAATGGATAATTACAGAATCATTCAAATTAATCTCTCAGAATTACTCTGATCTCAGAATTAATTTCATATCTGAAATTAATTTAACCGCTAATTAATCAAAAAAAAGAATTCAGAGTTAGTGTATTGAATTATTTCAGAACTGATCAAACTTCACAATTAATAAAAGACCTAATTTCAAGAAAAAAAAACTGTTATATTAATTTTTATATCCTCTTTAATTCGGGGGCATCATTGGCACCCTTCTATTATTCTATATTTCACCAAATGAGTTGGTGACCTGCGGGCTTTATAGGAAATTTCAATCTTACCCGCCGTGTCTGAACGGTTGAAGATCCCTGATGTAAGTAAAGCTTCCTATCGATTCACACATTTTTCTTTCCCGTGGATGATTCAATGACTGGTAGATATCCGTCGTAGGAAATCTTGACGTATCAACCATTGAATTAATGTTATCTTCTAATCTCTGGCGAAGACAGGAATTTAAAAACAGTGTGTAATGGGAGGGTACCACGAGATGTTTTGATGAAAACATTATATAGGACACGCGTTCACCGGTCAATGATAAGGAGAGTCATACAACCATGGCCAGATCCCAGGACTTATAAACGACAAGCCAAAAACTTATTACTACCTAATTCTTATACATCTTGATTCACAAATCTTGGACATGGGAGGTGAATTCACAAGCGATAGTGGAGTCGCGAATTTCATTGGATGAAAGAACTGATGGCAATCTGCAAATATCAGATTATATGTGGCCGTGCTTGTCTGCGTTTGTAGTTCAACGCATCTTTAATTAATGAATTAGTTCTATTTGACATCCATATTCTTTACGGGCAAATTTTTTCAGTCACCTGGTTGGGCAATTTGCCTGCTGTGGCTCTTGTATTTGTAATCTCGATAACTCCGGTTCTTATAATGGCATTGCTAACGTATTGCGATGATTTTTGCTCTGGAAGTGAGCTTAAATATTAATATTACGGACACGCCACACAGATATATGAATCCTGGAGATCGTACTCATTCATGCCAGATATTAAGATCACCAGTTGGTAATCCTACGAGTCTATGAGACAAGCATTCAAAGTAATCTCTTGATGCACACAATTATAGCTATTTAGTAATTCTTTTGGATAATAATATCAGAGACATCAGTGCTAGAGGCGGTTAACTCGTGATTAGAACGTTTTGACGATAATTTTTACGTCTTTTGAGGAAAAGACAGTGTGTTACAGTAAATACGATTCTTTATTTGCTTCTAGATCTTATCAAATCCGTGTCTGAACATCGAGAAACTCTCAAATACATATATTTTTAAGCATACTTTTGAGCAGATTGTTCCATGAATACTTAAAAGCGTTGACGGATTCGTCGGTCCAACATATTTGACGGATAAACTTGGTCTTTCTCTCGAGTCATAAATCAAAGTGACAAGCGAATCGCTCCCACAACATGGCGTACAATTTCCATTCTTTCCTATTTATACGCTAACAGCACATAAAACTCTCATATTTCATTCTATTCGGAATTTTTTTCTTTGTCCTGAACTCGTATTAAATATTCAAAATTTAAAAACAAAATAATATATTTGTTTTCTTATGTTAAGGTAGTTTATTTTCCCTACATCACATCATATTCATAGAGTTTCCCCCCTTGCGTGACAAAATCTGTTGTTGCAATGGTAAATAGGATCACCATCCCTTAGTCTTGCGTCGATGCTAGTCTTGAAAAAAACTCTGTAAAATTGTTTTATGCTGATAATTTTATCATTTTTGTCGCAACACGTTCATTTTCTGCACACGAGTGCTAATTAGACCGGGCCTACAATTTATTGCACATTTCCGAACGGCAGACTTTTTTTTTATACTCACCGGTGCTAAACCTTAGATATCGGAAGCCCTGCGGTGGCAATCTTTTCAGTGGTCATGTCGTCATTTCTGTTGTACCCGTGTCAGGAAAATTTCGGACAAGGACGAACCGGGTATGCGTTTTATACTGTATCACCGAAGTATGGCAGGCAGCGAGCACTATTAAGTGCTATCATGGACTAGAGTCGTACATAGACAACACTGTAAAGTTAGGTACGGTAAGCTTTCTAGGGTAAGACTGCTTGAAGATCTTCAAGAAGAAAAGCAGTTGCTACTCCCTCGTAAGATTTCTAAGAATAATTTCTCAGGTGAAATTCCAAAGAATAATTTCTAAGGCAAGCTTTCTATGACGGTATTCTAAGTTAAGCTGTTTTGCAACTCTAAATCAGTGTCTTCAACTCTAAACTAGACGCTGCCTCTCATCAACGCTCCATCTGAAGGCGAAATATATTAACCAATGACGATATAACTTGCTTAAGCCCATCAAGGGACGAGCTTCTTAGACAAAACACCAGACGATCCAGTTCTGGCACTTAATTCACTAACTGAACCAACCATGCTCAGAGACGTAAAATTGACGTATCTTGGTTACACAAATCAGCCTCGGCACGGAATTATTTGTTCTATATCATAGGTTCCCAACCCTTTTTGTCCCATCGCCCCCTTCTTCAGAAATTTTTTTCTCCCATCGCCCACCAACGCAATCTAACCCGTAGGATCCTATGTTATACCCGTAGCTTCTACCGCCCCCCAGGGAGCGTTAACGCCCACGTTGGGAATCACTGTTCTATATTATACAAGCAGGTACTATCACTTTTTCTTGGTTTCCTCCGACTTCCCAAGGAGATGAAATGTTTAATCGTACTCTTCGGTGAACTGCTCTAAACTATTTGAACTGATTCATACTGAAACTTTTCCTTGGAGTTGCTCCAAATGTCATTCCATGACGGGAAAAATTCAGTCGGGGCATAAGAAAAATCAGCGACAAAATATCAGAGAGTACGTCTACAAGAATGGAAACTGAAAAATTTTACCCATAATTCTAGATCCAAGGAATGTCATTCACGAACAGATAAATACACATCCTAGCAAAAAAAATAAATCTGTCGAGGACTACAAAAAAGAACCACCTGTATCGAGGCTACTTACTTCTATCTTAGGGTCGTGATTCAAGGAGATTCTGCGGAATCTTAAGTAGCTGCGAAATCCCTGTTCGTAAGACTTTCCCGTGATGTGATTAATGACATTGGCGTCATCAGATAATCCAAATGAAGAAGGAACTTCTGCCCCAAAATCTTCACACTAATACCTTATTGTGACATGAGGGCGCTGGGCACAGAGGAACCTAGATAACTTCGCGGATTAACCTTGACGGTTCTCTCCAATGAACTAAAGCAGTAAAGAGTCGTACCCGAGGTAGTCCCACATATAGCAAATCGTGATAATAGAAGTATATACGTGTGTCCCAAGGTGGAATACTTATTCGTTATCCCCAAGTTGTGCAAGATCTGCCCCAATAATTCAAATACTGACAACGAATGGGTATTTGGTATGTAGTAGGGAATGCACGACCCTCTACCCGCAGGCCAAATCAGCACCTCCTAGAGATAGAAGGCTTCTGCAGCGTTTGCCATAAACGTCATTCAGACTACCTAGCTACATTTTGAAACACAGCATCGTATTTCGTTTCTTCTTATTTTAGCGTAGAATCTTCCTGATTGGCTCACAAATGCCGCACGGTGTTTGGATGTGGGGCGTAGAAATCGACGATTATGAGCCCGATCATTTCTTTTCCTCACAACGATGATACGACTTCACCCAACACCAACTCTGGCCATATCACTATGTTGCAAACAACGATGATACTGGCACGAGCAAGGAATGTTTTTCGCTCATTATTCTGAGGGAAAATGGACTACTTACTGACATCACAGGCAAATTGCAGAGGCCTATCTCTAGGAGGTGCTGGCCAAATGCGGTCCGCGAAAGTGTATCATACGGTTTACGCACGGTGTTCCGTACGAAAAGTACAGCACGATGTACTGTATAAACAGAAGCTAATCAAATTTATACTCAAGAAAAATACAGGAAATCGGTATCTCTACAGTGAAAAACGAGACATCGCTAATTATTATCAAAAACATTGTCATTTAAATATAAATCACTGAAAAATTTCCAGTGGAGGAGAGTAAAGTACTGCTGCAAATCACGATGGACAAATACTCAATTCACGTAATTAATATTTGGTTGACAAATATGTGAGATGAATAGTTAAAATTTATTATACAGGGTGGGCAAAAAGTCCGTAGAAAGTTTAAAAATGAATAAAAACCGGAAAAATAGCCGAAATAAAAGCCGGTTCGCAGGGTTAGCATCGCTAGGTCACGGAACTTTTTTTTTAAACTGGAATAAAAATAACTCAAAAACAGCCGATAGGTGGCGCTGGTACGAGCGACCTCTTTGGGGATATGCAAATGAGACGGTTATAAGAACTTGTGCTCTTAATCCACAACCACTTCACCGTTGTAAACCGTGTATGTGGACCTGCTGCCGTTGCTGGATTTGTGACTCGCCTGCAATGTACTATCCCCGGTGGTGGTGGCCATGTGGAACACATACAGCTTCAATAAACGATTTGGAAACATTCTGTTCGTTATTTGCGTATCTTTTCTTTGACTTGTGTACGACAGCGCTACCTATCGACTGTTTTTAGTTTTTTTTTTTTTTTTCTGCCTTAAAAAAATTCCCGTGACCTACCGATGCTAACCCTGCAAACCGTTTTTTAGTTTGGTTTTTTTTTCCGGTTTTTATGAATTTTTAGTTTCTACGGAATTATACCCTCCCTGTAAATTTATGGTGATAACACAGGTCTGCGATGAAAAAGCTTTCTTAAAAATAATTAGTATTTTTATAGTTTTTTCTATGCTAATTACTTAAAAAATAATTTAAAAATTAAATTACGTTCCAGTTGAGATAAAGTGAAAATTAAATTTCAATGGTGATGCATAAGCAGCATAAGGATCACATTGAAACTGTGGGCCATAAACAAATACAGTAAATTATTGTCATTGGATAATTCAGTGATTTTAGAGTGATTTTGGGGTGCCGAATCCGAATCTCGCCATTATTTGCCAAGTGGGCTCTATTTCTTAACGTAAATTCAAAATTGAATTTCAATGGCAATGCATCAGCGGCATGCAAATCACATTGAAACCGTTTTATTATGAAGGCAGTCGGAATTAATTAAGAAGTAATCTGTGAAAAAAAAAATAGAAATTAACATATTTCAGATGAGGTGTTGGCGAATTAAAATTTTAAAAGAACTTTTCAATGTTAGCTGTAGTACGAAGGAATTTTTTTCTAAACCTGGACATTAATGCTATGTTGTTATTAATTTCATTCAACTATTACATTGTAAAATTATTATAAACGAAATCAAAAATAATAGTAAATTATTGCAAACTATTATATATTGTAGAAATTTAGAACCGGATCGATGAAATGTTTTCTATCAATTGTTTTATTATTTTTTGGAATCGAATGTTATAAAAAAAAAATCATTCCTTCAAATTTCTATTCGGAATTTAGCGATAGATGCCGCGTAAAATGCTTATATTTTGGAAAAAATAAATAAAATTGTTGTTTTTTCAAATAAAAATTACTTTGAACACAAATTATTTTAAATGAAAGTTATTTTGAATAAAAATTTAAATAAAAATTATTTTAATTTAATTTAATTCCTTAATATAATTAGGCGTCAGAGAAAAACACGACATTTTTATGAAAACAAATTGTCGAGATGGCAAAAATTTCAGGTAAATACGGATCATATTTTAACCCTGTGTGTACTAGTCTATCCTCTTCGCTCCAGAGGTACATATGTGTGTACCTTCATTTGAATGGTTTTAATGTTAAGACCTGAGGTTCACATAAGTGTGTCTAAATCAAATGGTCCTAGTCAAAATATCTCTAACCAAATTAATTCATTTATTAATTAACTTTCTTTTGAAAGGACATTTTGGCGAACTTTATTAGTCAGGTTGGGCCAGGGCCGTAGTGTGCCTTCTTGGGGCCCTGATGCAGACTTTTTAATGGGAGCCCCTTCCTGAAAGGATTATTATTATGCAAAAAAAATATAAACTTTTGTGGGAGCCCCTATTTGACTCGAACCACAGGAGCAGGTTTTTGTCCTGGTTTTGGCTCAGATGTGAAGAGGTTACGGCCCGTGAGCACTAGCAGTATTACGTACATATATGACTCGTGGACCGAAAATATTGTGTGATTCTGGTGTAGAGTGTGAATAGAACAATATGGATCTTGAACCAGCAAAACGTCTTTCACATGAGCTGCAGTTTATGGGAACTTTGATGGCAGTCCAATTCACTAAATAGTGAGACCTTTACAACCGCGGTGGGGAGCACGATTCGAGCTTTCCAGAGACACCAAGCTCAACTTTGTACGATGATCGATTCAAATGTTATCAACGTTTTCCCAAGCCAAGCGGTCGGGACTTCGCGGTGGACGTTGAAACGTTGTGCTTTAGAAGATTTGCACTTTAAAATTGGAAACTTAGATTAAAAATTTATTTATTTTTATACTGAATCATGTGTGATGATCGGTATTTTATAGGGTTTAATGATATAAATTATCGTTAAATTAACAATTTTGTGATTGTTTCTTCGATTTGGAATGATTTATATCGGTCCATAGTCGTAACATTGGCGTAAGGTCATTCTCAGTTTTCCATGAATAATTAAGTATTACTCAATAGGCTCCTCTTATTCTTTTCATTATAGTATATTCTCATTCTTACATTCTTAAAAGTTCGGCCTTATCATATTCTGTTATAGAGGTTGAATTTTTTTTTTTTTTTTATTATAGCTATTATAATGGAAAGCACGTTTCTGTGTTGATATCCAGATCCCTCATCACGAAAGAAGTCAGTAGTAGCATCAAAAACCAAAATCTTTATCAGTTAACAAGCTGCGTAAGCAATGAAGTTTAGGTCTTTGAAAGGAATGGTTGCGAGCAAATCAGAATTAGCTCTACAAAACAACGTTGAGTGCAAAGAAAGTAGAGAACATGATCATAGCAACAAAGAAATAGCCAATTACAAAACACAACAAATGGGACCGTATGCTGATGATGCAGTAAAAACAATATGAACACAACTCACCTAGAGCGCTATTAAATCTCGGTCATGTATTCCTCTTGGTGAACGACCACAACTGCAAAACCTGTTGATGGCTTATATTCATGCCGCTAAAGCCTTCCTGTCATTTATTGGAGTCCTCCGGAAGAACAGCAGTGGAAACAGAAGGTGTCGTTTACCGGTGAGAGCACAAAAGGTAATGCGACTACAGATGTCAATCCTATTCGGAGGAGCGATGGTCACAATTTATCCAAAATCCTACACGCTTAGATCTAATGTGAGTGACCATGTAGATTCGATGAAAACACATGGAGCCAAGAAGCCACGCAGACTTTCACCTACAACGAAACAATGCGCTTCTTCTACTTCTTCTAAACTGACATCGGCTAAGAGGCAGCAGAAAGGAAAGAGAAAACTTAAGACAACAAGATGTAAAAAGTATAACCCGGTCGTGCTGATGGGTAAGAACTCCATGCTGGAATTTTCCGCCATGAGTACCAACTGCTCAATTGATGTAAGATCTGGTTCAAATGACGAATTGGCTAGGAAAAGTGAATCCCCAGCTCTCTTAACATTGCCATTAGTTGAACAGACTACCACAAAAATGGATGGACTTGCTGATACGGTGATTCCAAACGGGTACTCCAGTGATCCCAATAGAATGCAGCGACTGCATCTCTAAGAAAAGCCGGTCCGCTGAAGATCTGATACATCGCATCGAGCAACTGAAGGTCATTCAACATCCTGAAATCAATGACGATAATCCTGTAATCAACAGTGACAATCGATTCTTCAAACGATCTAGAGATGAAAGTGGCCAATCGATACCTGAAAAATTTACTTCGTACATTGACGAACACTAGACATCCGAGAATACATCTGACAGTGAGGCATATGAGGAATATGAAATAATCGACTGATGGGAGATGCAGCGAGAGACGTCACATTCACCAGCGTGTTCACGAATGCGAGGACTTCCCACGTACAAAACACGTGATACTTTCGAAGTGCCAGAAAATACATCTCATGATATGAGCAGAGCAGACTCCGAATGTGAACTGATTGATGAACAGCCGGAGCAAAACGAGTCAACACGATCACCCCGGTTGCAACACCGTGTGCGAGGCCTATCAGGTATCATAAATCAACATATGATAGTTTCAAAGTACCAAAAAATGCATCTTGGGACCCAAGCAAAACCGATTCAGACTATGAACTCATTGATATATGACCGGAACCAACCTCAAATGCAATATCGCGTTGGAGGAAATGCCTACGAGGTATGCAAATCGCAACGCCAGAGTAGACGAAGGTGGACATTCACGAAAATCAGAAGTAGTTGATTCATCCGCACGTTCATACTAAAGGAATCGTCATAACGAACACCATCTTAAAATAACACCAACAATAAATCAGCGAACGAGAACATTTGATAGCAGAGTACATAACGACGACAGAAAACACAATTACAGACTATGTATAAACTGTTACATGACTGATCTAGCGATGAACTACAATTATGAACTGCAACATAATAAGGAAGATCAAGCAGGTCCAAGGAGACAACGGCAAAAACAGGTTACGGCAATACGGAATGGAAGAACCACCGCAACAACCCCTGAAAATATATATTCAAGTTCACATACATCGCACAGCTCAAAGATCAACAGGTGTACACGCTGCCAGAGATATCACCCACCACGCCAGAAACTGCAAATATCCGTATCCAAGATGTGCAAAATATGCAAATATTCATAATACAGATGTATGCACAACGAAAATACGCAGATGCATTAACTGCATGGAAAACAACATGAACAGTTGCACGAGAACAGCAGTGAACCACAGTGCAACCAGTAATCAATGTTCAACATTTCAAAAGCACAACAAAACGGCAACTCAATCATCCACAAATCATTTCAGAACATTTAATAATAGCAGATATTGATCTCCATAAGCCCTAAAAAAATGAGAGCTGGAAAATGTACAGAAGAGCTGAAAATACTGCAAATAAACATTGACGCAACAACAATTTTAGTGAAGCAAGCAGAAGAATTCCATATTGATATCGTTCTAATACAAGAGCCATGGATTAGGAAAAGAAAACTGCATGTGGTTTTCCCTCTCAGATTGGCATTTATGGCATTCGCATAACCAAAAAGCAGCTATTATAATACTAAGCAAGAAAATAGAAGGAGCAATCTTTGACATCAAGGAACATACAATAGCTGTGAAGATGCAATTAAATAATGAGCAATTATTATTTATCAGTGGATATTCATCACCTTACGAGTGAGTTTTACTTAGCGTGTTGTTTATTTTTGGGTCATATTCTGCGGTGATTTTCTCTTTTTTTAGCGCACGTTGGATTGTGAGATAAGTGGTTTTTTTTTTTTTATATTGCTCTCATTTTTTTTTTAAATTTTCGTTGTGTATTTTCGATCGACTTATATTTATTTTTCTCGTTCGCATTTCATTTTCGTTGTTTTTTCGCCAGGTTCGCTCGCTTCTTTGATATAAGTTCGTAGGTTTTTGGACGTTTGTGTTAGCAAACAGTGTATTCTTTTTCCCGGGTACTCTCAATAACTTTGTTTTCCTTCCATTTGGGCCTATTGTTGTAGTGTTAGTGTTTTGAGATAGTTAGCTAAATCTAATAAGTATAAATTGTACTTCGTAGCTTTATACTTTTTTTAGAGGGTGTTGTATTCTTTATATACAAATTTATTTTATTCTTCGTGATTTAGTGCTGAGCATTCTACTTTACGTAATTTTTTCGTATAGTCTCTTACGTATATTTTGCATAGTAATGTATTTTACATTATTTTAATTTCCAGTTAACGTTTCTCATTTTCGTATTGTTAAGTATTATTATTATTATCTAGCTTTAGCAATAGTGTTAGTATGCCTCGACCTCGACTAGTGTTGTGTAGAGCTTGCGACGGGAGGTTTCCCTGGTCTAGGGGTATAGTAGCTGATAGTTTCAATTGTAAAGGGTGCTTAGATAGAAAAAGGCTGGAACTCGAGGTCGTAGCTTTACGGGAAAAAGTTAGGGTGCTAGAGGGCCCGGTTATAACGGACCCTCTGGTCGTCGAGCCACCTGTTGATGAAGAAGCAATCTCCACGAACAACGACATTTTAGAGGGCGAATGGGTGGTCGTGGATGAGGTAGAGGGGGATAGTGATAGGGGTTTAATCATCGGCGATTCTATGGTTAGGGAACTTGGGAACCGAGTTTGTAGGGATTTTCGGGGTTTCGAGCGCTGTTGTCTTCCTGGGGGGAAGATTGGCAACGTTCGAGACGTTTTTCATCGCCGAAAGTTGCCCTTGCGGGTGATTCTGTGGGTGGGAACAAATCAGGTAGGAGCGAATATTAGTGAGTCTCTGTCAGAATACCGGGATTTACTATTATCCGCTAGGGAGGGGGGTTCAGATGTGGCAGTGATTCCAGTGCTGCCAAGGGGTAGTAGGGGATATAGGAGTAGGATCCACCAATTCAATATAGGCCTGAAGGACATTTGCTCCTCACTTGGGGTCACGTTCTTGGAGCTTCCCGCATTTACCGATAGGTGGCTTCGTTCGGATGGGATCCATCTAAATAAGAGAGGGGTCTGGGAGGTTTACGATAGTCTTAGGTCAGGTTTTTTACTCCCAGACCACGTAGTCGGGAATGCGGGTTAGTTAATGATAATCACAACAGTACTGACGGGGAATTACCCACCTCTGACTTGGATGGCTTCTCGATTGACAACAAACCACCGGGCAAATTAAAATGTGTGTTAATAAATGCCAGGAGCTTGGGTAACAAGAAAGATTTTTTAGAAACGATGATAGTTGTGGAGGACTTGGATCTTATAGCCATTACAGAATCTTGGGCAAACGATGGGGATGAATCTTTCTTACACATCTCCGGCTACGATACTTTTTTGAGAAATAGATCTGATAGGAAAGGGGGTGGAGTGTTGATATACGTGAAATCATGTTTGAAGGCTAGAGAGTGTAACGTGCAGAGAAGTGATATTGAAACCATATGGGTTGAACTTGAGAACAAAAGACGTCATAAGCTTATTGTTGGGGTTTGTTACAATCCACCGAATAGGGATCAAAACTATATCGCCAAAATGCATGATGAAATTTCCTACATGTGTAAGCGAAAGAGGGTTCTCATACTAGGGGATTTCAATTACCCGGGTATTGATTGGGAGAACCTTTCATCTGGAAATCAGTATGAAAGAGACTTTCTTAAGTTGGTGCTCGAAAATTTTTTGTATCAGCATGTATCAGAAGCCACTAGGGGTACTGCTATTTTGGATTTAGTTCTTACTAGTTCTGAGGATCTAGTTGAACATGTTTCGGTGGGGGAAGAGTTTTCTTCCAGTGATCATCGTATCGTCAGATTTCTCTGTAACTTTTCCTCGGGTAAGGTTGATAACAAAAGACTGGTTCCTTGTTTTCGGAGAACTAACTTTGATGTTTTGCGAAGAAGGTTAGCGGAAGTTTTCAAAGACCGGTTGGAATCAGTAGGGGTGGTAAGTCAATGGGAAGAATTTAGTACGAAGCTGTCCTCTGTTTTGCACGACGTCATACCCTTTGTTCGAAAAAAGCGTGTTTGTACATCACACCCTCTATGGTTCACGGATAGCGTGCGGAACCTTTATCTTGAAAAGAAAAGAGCATTCAGAGAGTATAAAAGTGGACGAGGTGACCTATCATTGTTTACTGATAAAAGAAGACTGTTGAAGAAAGCGATAAGGGATAGTAAAAAGCAAGTTGAATCTAGGTTGGCAGATAACATTGGCTCTGACCCAAAATCATTTTTTCGATACGTCAATAATGGATGTAAGGGGACAGTTGGCCCCCTCTCGATAGGAGGCTCAAAAGTAGAGAGCAATGTAGGCATGTGTAGTGCTTTCAATGACTTTTTCGCGTCGGTTTTTAATGGAGATAATGATATTCGATATACGGGTGTTGCATGGGGTAATAAAACGCTCAACGATATTCAAGTGGAAGACGTGGAGGTCCTAAATCTTCTAAGAAATGTATGTGCAAGCAAAGCACCAGGACCAGATGATATCTATCCCAGGGTTCTCAGGGAAGGTGCTAATGAATTGTTGGGGCCAGTCGCACAGATATACAGGAGTAGTGTTGCTGAGGGTATCGTCCCGAGAGATTGGAAACTGGCTAACGTTGTTCCGATATTTAAGAAGGGTAGTAGAGAAGTGGTGTCTAATTATCGTCCAGTGAGTTTGACGAGCTCCCTCTCGAAAATTTTGGAAATTATCATCAAAAGGCAGTTTGTCAAGTGGATAGACGAGAATAATGTATTGTCGGATAATCAGCATGGGTTCAGGAAGGGGAAGTCATGTGTAACTAACCTCCTTTGCTTCTATGATTACGTGACTAAGGCTTTGGGTAAGAGCAAAAATGTCGACGTTGTTTACCTTGATTTCCAGAAGGCATTCGATCGGGTCCAACATGGCAAACTCTTGAAGCGTTTACACGAGATTGGAATAGGGGGCAACTTGCTGAATTGGATAGAATCGTGGTTAAGAGATAGGTCGCAACGAGTTATGGTGAACGGGGAATTCTCTGGTTGGACAGACGTCACAAGTGGAGTTCCTCAGGGAAGTGTCCTTGGCCCCATACTTTTTTCACTTTTTATCGACAAACTCGATCAGGGTATCGATGGAATTACTAGCAAATTCGCAGATGATGTGAAGCTAATGGGGGTAATCGGAAATGAAAGCGATAGGGAGTTGCTCCAGACCAACTTAAACAAGATTGCAGCATGGGCAAATGAATGGAGCATGACGTTTAGCGTAGATAAGTGCATGGTCGCTCATTTTGGTTCGAACAACCCACGGTTCTCTTACGAGTTGAATGGTGTCACTATCCCGGATGCAACTAGAGTCACCGATTTGGGAATTCTCATTGACGAGCGACTTAAGTTTTCTGAACATTGTTCAGCGGTTGTCAAAAAATCGAATAGAATGCTTGGTCTCATTTTCAAAAAGGTCTCTTCGCGTTCTCCTAAAGTCATTCTTCCGCTTTTTCGAGGCTTAGTTCGTCCTGGACTGGAGTATGCTGTAAGGTTTTGGAGACCATACCTACAGAAGGACATAGACTTGGTTGAAGGGGTGCAGAGAAGAGCTACGCGTGTCCTTATTGGCACACAGGGCTTGAGTTATGAAGAAAGACTTCATTTTTTGAATATGTTTACATTGGATGAACGCAGGTGTCGAGGAGATATGATCGAAGTGTTCAAAATTTTCAATGGGATGGATAGGATGGACCATGAACTTTTAGTACACCGCCAATCGACTGCTTTTACAAGGGGACACCAGTATCGATTGGTGAGGGACAATGCAAGGTTATGGTGTCGCAGGGAATTTTTCTCCAATAGGGTTGTTAATGGATGGAATAGCTTGCCCCCGGAGGTAGTAAATTGTAACACAATTGACACGTTTAAGAAGAAATACGATAGACATGTTGGGGTGGATCGAGAAGCTATCCATTCTTAGAATAAGACAACCATAAGTATTCCTTATGGGCATTGTATAATATTTTATCATGTGTATATATTGTTTGTAATTTGTGTTAATTGCATTTTTAATTGGGTTGCTGTATTTTTGAAACATGTGACAACCATATTTTTATGGGCATCTTTTTATCAGCCACCTCGTTGGGCATTTTGCCTGTTGTGGCGTTGTATTTGTATTTGTATTTGTATTTGTACGACGAGACGACATAGATCTCACGCTGCAGGAGCTCACAGTAATCATTCGAAAAGCCAAAAAAAACAAAAACTATCATAGCAGCAGACTTAAACGGAAGAAATCAACTATGGGGGGTATCCAGATACAAACCACAGAGGAATTCGCATGACGAACTTCATTCGGAGAAACAGATTGTATCTACTGCACAACAGCAAAGAACCAACATATACTCACTCGAACACAAAAGGATGGTCTGACATGGCTATGACTAATTCTAATGAAATACAACGCTCTATAACAAGGTGAATCAGCACGGAAGCAACATATGTTGCCATAAATATATTCACATTCAACTGAGCAATCTTGACATATCCAAGATGGCACAAATGAAATATAATTCATCCGTGAGAAGAATAAATAATTTTATGATGAAGCTAAAACCTCTAGTAGGATCTAAAATACAAAACATGACATCATGCATAAATTATCAAGAAATAAATGAAGCAACAACTGTATTATTTACCAAAGTGGCAGCAACGGCACTCGAGTGGATAGAACGTCACAACGAACGTGTGCACTATGGTGGAACAGAGATCTGGAAATCCATAGGAAACCGCTACGCGCTAAAGAGAGACGTTGGAGAAAGTCACCGGAATCACAGAAACAGCAGGCGATGGAATAATTTCGGCAAGAGAAAGCGAGATATACTAGAGTCATTAGAAAAGAAAAGCTCAATTCGTGGAAACAGTTTCGTGAGGAGATGCAGATCCATTTGGCAAACCTTACGAGGCTGTACTAAATAAACACAAGCCCACATCTCAGATAGTAACGGGAACATCGAAAGGCTGCCATTTAAAAGACATTGCTTAACAACAACTACACGAACTTTATCCGGATATAAAAGACGAGATAATAGGCGAGGAAATACAGCATGCAACGAGAACCCAAGAAGAAACAGAAATAACAAGAGGAGAGATACAACGAACATTAAATCGAACAAATGACCGAAAGGCTTACGCAACACCTATTTGGTACGTAGGCGCAACCAACTCCATGCAACAGAAATTAGACTCGGCCCAACGTAATTTGTTATTGTATATCCCAGGAGTGTACCATACAACACCAAATAGTGAACTATATATCATTACAGGTTGTCCGCTTTGGAGCCTATGGATGAATTATGACGCACAAATGGGTTTATTGTTACGTCTACACCGACCAGCAAAAATTGGTGGATAAACTTTGCTCTAGCAGAGTATAAGCGACGGGAAAAACAAATAAATATCTGCCCATCGGAAGACCAAGTATCTATCGGGAATAACCAAAACAAAGAAATAGGAGATCAAAGAACTATCGAAAAGGCTATCGAAAAATCTCTAAAAAAGGTGGCTCGAAAACTATCTCAAGAACAGCATCAGGATATGTAGTAGCGAAAGATCTCATAAGATCAATGAGTGCTGGAGTAGTAAACTAGAAAACGACAATAATGCATTCCAAGCTGGATTACCAGCGTTATATATGGCAACCATGAAAGCTCAAGAACTCTAACAAGCAACTGTAATCTATAGCGTTTCAAGTATATATGCAATATAGAACCCGATGACCATTCATACCATGGCTAGGGATATTCATATTCACCATGTCCTCCACAAGATCCCACAGATGCGTATATCTTGGATCAAAGCGCAAATGTGTGAGTGGGGAAACGAAGAAGCAGACGTAATGGCCGAAGCAGCGACAATCAATGGCACACAATTAGTCAAACTTTTATTACCGCCATCTATAGCAAAACAAAAGGCAAGAAAAGAAATACTCAATCTATGGCAAACCCGATGAAATGATGCCAAAACTAGATAAGGGTCCACAAAATAGTACCAAAAGTTTCATACAACGCAAAAAACAGGAGCAGAGAACTTGCATTTTTTACAACCAATCACGGACCTTTTTCAAATTACCTTCATCGTTTCAAAAAACGAGGAACATATCATTGCCTTTGTGATGAAATCGGCACTCCCATCCATTACTTAACAACCTGTAAATTAACTGCACATCTAAAGCACATGGCTGTGCTGTGCCCGCTGCTAAAAATGTCACTCTCTGGATCAGAGAGATTTTCAAAAACAAAGTAGAGCGAATGAAGTCAAGAAAATAATTAGGTGGAAGAAAACAATGTGATCCCACAGACGCCATTTCAATCAATAGTACAACAACAATCTGCACCACCACGCCGTTCTCAAAGAAAAATGTATATCAATATGCGATTTAGGATTTTATATTTGAATTAAGATTTAATATAGCATATAGAATTATATGCTTGATTTGCGATTGTACACGTAGATTGTGCAACTGATTTTATACTTAGATTATGATTTTATAATTGTAATGTATATTTCGTAATATATGTTTTTTTAATAAATAAATTGCCAGAGGTATCCAGTTGGTGAGGAAAATGAGCAGATTTTGCCATTTGGCGATGCGGCCTGGCTATTTTTCAGTTTGACGGTGTAGAGTGTCGTAAAGAAATGATTCAGCCACTGATAGGCGAAAAAGAAAAGGTCCACTCCGCAGTAACCAGTTATGTCTGGCTGTGCCATTTTGGGATGACTTCACAATCATAATGCAGCAAACGTAGGAGTTTCTGAGACGAATGTCTCGAAAATGCTAATGACAGCAGATACGAGACAAATTGGTTCTTGGAATTGTTTTGATTGAATTCACATCCGTCAGCAAATGACGATTTGTTCTCATTACAATCCCCTCATGCGAGATAATTCGTCACATGTCCGGAGAAGGTGTTAGATCCGGTATAGAGTTGTTGTCACTACTGACATACCCGAACAGTATTACCAGATCACGACTGGCAACAAATAACCCCTGGTGTGAAATTGGAAAATGCCTTTCGAGTTGTAAGGAGAAGGAACGCGTTTGAAATGCAAATTTAGCAAGATGTTTCGAAATGGAGGGTTCTCTTTGGAGATTTCACGCAAATTGGATTTCCCTTTTAGCTAATTCTTGCTTACCTGCGAAGTAATCCTTAGGGAGATTTTTCTCCCTTATTCGAAGTTGATGTCTTTTCTTCTACTTTGTTTGGTATATTCACGCTTTCGCATTCATTGCCCTTCTTTTCTTATCCTTTCTCATCTAAGATAGTATAGCTATTGCGTTCGTTACACTGAATGCGTAACAGCCAATATCCAAGTGAACAAAATGGCTGTAAAAAAGGTGCATGGGAGTGAATAAAGGCTCAACAGAAAACGAAACAACAACAAATCTCGCCCTTTGCCATCAAAGCTCACTGGAGTATTTATACATGAATTGGTGAGGTTCCTAGAAACGCTTCTCTATTGACAAAAAAACATATTCGCCAAAGTTTCTTGGGAAATGAATTACGAAATGCAAGTTACATAGCTTTGTATTTTATTATATAGTATATTGAGTATTTTAGTTTACTTAAAATCCTATTGCTTAAAGGGTGTCATACCTTTTAGCATGATGAAAAACTATACTTTAATATAAATATCATTAAATGTATTACTTAACCATTCCAAAATTTTTTATACGTGTTCTTGATTGCATGTGCTACCCTATGCTCGTATAAAGTTTTACATATCGTGGATACTTAAGTTTTTGCAAGTTCTCAAAAAAATGCATTAAAAACAGATTGTGTGCATGCTAAAATACCGTGACATTAATGTAATTTAATAAAAAATTATTCAAATTAAATAGGATAGCACATACAATCGAGAACTGTTCAGTTGATAAAATGAAGCAAAAGTTTAATTTCATTGACTCAATCTTATTCAAAATTATATTTTGAATTTAAAAATTTAAAATTCAATTCAAATTTTAAACTTAGTTTTTTTCATTTAAAATTCAAATTTTAAAAACTCAATTTTGAGTATTATTGGGTAAATGAAATTTCAAACTTTTCCTTCATTTCATATATAGACTGAACAGTTTTCTTTATTTTAAATTGATTTTTATTCAATTACATTGATGGTATGGTAGTTTATAATGTTCACAAGCTGTTTTAATGCATTTTTCGAAAATTTACAAAAAATTAAGTATCAAAAATATGTAAAACTTTATACCGGCATAAGGTAACACATACAATCAAGAAAATGTTTAAAAACGTTCAAATAAATCAATGGTTAATTAGTATTTTTAATGTATTATTTTGTATTAATGCATAGTTTTTCACAATGTTGGTATGAGACCCCCCTTAACCGTTATTATAAACTTGAATGGAATGTGAATGTACTTCGTGTTTATATATTTCATATTTTCTCTTACATTTATTGCTTTTAATTCATCATGATATTTTTATTTATGTTTGTGTTTACTTTTTTTAAAATTAATGAAATTTATTAATTTATGCATCATGTTTTCCTCGTTTCGTTTGGCGTTGTGTATTGTGTTTTCCTTCGGCTTTATTCACAAATCGGGTACCTAAGTCTCAACTGGCACCTCTGTTATTGCGTTTTTCCGGAGCTGAAATGGAGGTAAATCCGCGATTCCCAAACATGATGTCGGCACCACTTACTCCGATAACGGATACACCGTTTAAACAATAAAAATCCTCTGGAACCAAAATTTCTCCCATAGATACAACGTTGAAAAGTTCCCCACTTAATCATAAATAGAAAACTTTTTTTCAAGACTTGAACAAACCTAGACTTAGAGTGGATATTGACCTCGAAGTGTATCCAAGTTGTTTTCGGTGCACGCATTTAACTTCTGTATTTTTGTCTTCTGTTTAAACCGTAGAGAGAGCGTCAACTTTCGCAATGAAAAGTAAAAATGTTAGGTGTTCGCTGTAATTCAATATAAAATTTATTTTCAATCAATTTTAATTCGATTAAATTGATGTTATGCTATCTTATCATGCCTGTAAGCTCTTGGAAATGCTTTTTTATAATGAAGAAAAAAAATCTTAGAAATAAATCTAATTTACAAAATACATGATGCACGATATTATTATTATTATCAAATAAAATATTCTAAAATTATTGCGAATATATATTTTTGGTGAAAAAAATATAAAAACCAAGACTTTGGAGGTCGAGAGAGAGAGAGAGAGAGAGACAGACAGAAACTGACTTTTTTCAAATCATTCAACTCTCGTTCAGTATATTTAACTATTTCAAGTTATTTTTTTTCACAGCAAAGCCCCCAGAGGGCGCTTTCACATTGAAAGTAAAAACCGAATGTATTGTGAGAGAGATCGTTAAAATTAAATAAAATTTTTTCATTTCATTTTGATGGCGGATTTATTAGAGAAGTTCTATTAATACTGGCCCGTCATGAATTTTCAATATCGAAACTATTTTAGCGGTATTATATGAAAAGCAGTGGAAGTGTTCCTTCCCCTCCCATAATCAAATACCCCGCTTAATGGGGCATTGTGCAATGAAACCGTTGATTTCCGATTAGACGAGACCGACTACTACTAAACCACACATGAACCTCGTTCATATTCCTCTGTGGAACATCTAACGAACTGGTACATGTTGGAATGTACGTGCACGTGTAGTGAAGCTGACGTGAAATTTGTTTCTGTGTAGCGGTTGTGATATGCGTATAGTGCTGCCATCTGCCATAAATCTTTGTAGCTATGAGTGAATTGTAATGATTGAATAATTGTATCGTCTCAGGCATATTGCTCTCTGTGGCGAGGCTTTTTAATGGGGAGATCGACTGACATGCATTCTCGTCTCGAAGTTGGAAACCACAGGAAGCCGGTACGGTACCATGACGACTTTACCACCGTAGCGGCAGGCGGGGCCGACAGTATTTCAGGTATAAAATTGTACTGAACGTAGTAATAGCACTACTACCGCTACTTAACCGTACAAACGCCCCTCCTAAACATTTCTCGGGCAATTTCTAACGAATTCCCGCATGCCATTAGTTTGTTGTAAGTGTATATGTGTGAACCTAATGTACGTTTGTCAACAGAGTTATGCTTGTTTCATTTTAAACTGGTGCCGCCACCTGTCTTCCATACTTTTAAGTGAAAATAGTAGGTGCCTGAATTTCCATGTTAGTTTGTGGCTTGTTGAAGATCCGTTTGCTCTCTGCGGATAGACTTCTTTTCCAAATCAGAGCTCGCATTCAAGCTTTAAAGTTTGGAATAGCAATAGAGTTGCAACTTTCATCCGGCATTCACATGTGCCACGGTATTTTAGAATACTATCGGAAAATTACATGATATACAGGGTGATTCGGAAAAGAGGTGGAAACATTCAGGAAAGAAGTGACAGTACACACCAATGCGAACAATTGTCATCAAAGAATGCATGTGCTAACGTGAAACGCAAACGCGCGTTTCGAAACTGCCGCACCGCAAACGTTGAAACGACATTCCCGTTGAAATGTATCGAGAGAAAAAGGAACATCATGCATGCAAATGTAACCTGGGAAAGAAGAAGAAACCGTACGCAAATCTGCGTAACGGTGAATGAAAGGCACGGACGCCAGCCCTGTGTAGTCATTCCAGCGTGCGACCGTTCTGAGAGTTGTAACGTACGGGATAATGACGCACTTTAGTAATACTGAAAAATCAGACATGCATTTCATTTACGGAGCTGCAAACGCTCACCGCGCATTCGTGCTGCCTCTTTGGTACTTCCGTTCCCGGCATTCACATGTGCCACGGTATTTTTGGATGCTATCGGAAAATTACATGATATACACAATGATGATTCAGGAAAGATGGGTGACGTACACACCAATACAAACAATTCTCCGTGCCTTTCATTCACCGTGACAGATTTGCATACGGTTTCTTCTTCTACCCCAGGTTACATTTGCTTGCATGTGGTGTCCTTTTTTTCACCCGATATATTTCAACGGGAATACCGTTTTAACGTTTGCGTTTCATGTTAGACCATGCATTCTGTGATGACAATTGTTTGTATTGGTGTGTACTGTCATCTCTTGAAGTTTTTGACATCTTTTCTGTGTGAAAAGATGTGTATTAAATAAATTTTTGCCTCCCTCTCAAGGATGCTGTGGGCGAAACAAGTTGAAGAATCCTTGAAGTAAATAAATAATGCAAGATATACAGAAAACTGAATGTTGTGAAAATATTTATTATTTGAGAGGTTGCTTTTTTTTTTTTAAGGAAGGAAAAAACTCCTCTCTGCTTCTACCGGAAGTCGAACCCGGGTCCCTCGATTGCCGGACAGAGGTGACAGAGATTTTCCTTCGCTAGAACGTATATATGCCGAACGGAACCGTGCAATGGACAGTGACACTATCAGCTAATAGCTCATGGACGACTAGCCACGAGATGGCTATATATATATATGACATGATGCCGCTCTCCACTTGTTAATGCAAGATATACCGAAAACCGCATGTTGTGAAGATATATTCCGTTTTCTGTATATCTTGCATTAACAAGTGGAGAGCGAAATCATGTCATAAATAAAAAATGGTCAAAAGACGTAAGAGATCCACTGGTAAAGCACTTTTCTTTGCAATAATAGTTACCATGAGGAGAAGCCAACATCAGAGTTTTGATCGATAAACAACGATCAAAACTCTGATGTTGGCTTTTATAAATAACCAATCACAGTAAAAATCCGTTATGACGACAGTTCATAATCGGGGGAGATATTGTCGTTATGATGAACTTCGCGTTATAAACGAATTTTAGTTTTTTTTTTGGACTGTTGATTCATGTAAATGGCGAAAAAAAACACATAAAGGTACGAATGTTTCGACAGCTTCTTGATGCGACGATTAATCCAGGAAAGAAAAAAAATCAACAGCCATTGTTCGGAAACGAACCCGCGTCCTCTCTTTCACTGGGGTGGTGTCCTAGACTACTATTAGTTAATCGTACATGCAACTCATACACATTGAGCCTAGGAATTTTTAACGAATCAGCACATGCCGGAATGTGTTTTCTGAGTGTATGTGTTGCCCTAACGTATTTTATGTTGCCCAGTTGCCCTTGCTTAGTGTTCGTGCTGCCATCTGTTTTCTAGTTTCTGAAGTAAAGATGGAAATGCTTGCATTTTCCACGTAATGCCAGTACCATGTTGTAGGTGTGCCTGCTCTCTACGGAGAGACTTTTTCAAATGCGAGACCAGCTCGCATTAGCGCCACGATGCTGGGAAACCCTATAAAACCAACTTCAGCCGACCACCACTATGCTGTCAACGTGGTTCGAACCTGGATCCTCAGGACGAGAGTCCAGCATGATGCCCAACGAATCCTCTTTCTTTAGAGCTCGTGTGTGCTGAACGGGGCCGTACATGGACAGCCAGTCACGGTCCCGGGTTCAAACCCAAGGGAGGATATAGATAAGATATTTTCCCAAACGACCTTGAGATGACCACCGATAGACAGCGCCTTCATTTCCATCTCATTAATGGCAGTAAATTACAATATAGCGATACGGCCAGAGTTGGTGTTTGGTGAAGTAGTAGTAGTATCATCGTTTTGCGAAAAAAAAATGATCGGGCTCAAAATTTATGATTTCTATTCCCCACATCCAATCACCATGCGGTATTTGTGAGCCAACCAGGAAGATCCTATGCCAAAATAAGAAGAAACGAAATGGGATGCCGTGGTCGTTAGGTAGATTTTTTTTGTGCCCTCTATAGTGAATTCATGGAATGAGAAACAAATTATGAAAATAATCTTGGGCCTCAGGACTTGAATCTTATCAGCCCGTCCGTTGTCGGGGGCCATGTTTATGCCCCCCCCCCCATACTGCTGCAAGGACACCTGGACAGATTTTCCACAGTCCCTTCTATAGTGAATTCATTGTGTTAAAAAGAATTATAATAATCCATAATAATCCTTCCCCCCCCCCCCTCTGAATAGAGGCCTGTCAGCCTCGGCCTCGTGGGGATATGCTCAGCCCTCATAAAACCAAAATGTCTTGTTTTTTCTTTTAATTTGCATATCGTAAAAAGTAACGAGAAAATTAAAACTTCACAGCACTATCAGTGTCATTCGTGCAATGATAGTAAAATTAAAATAATCCCCTGGACTCCTTAGAAAGTACTTAGGACCTCCAGAGCTCTGCAGACCACAGGTTGGAAAACACTGCTCTATACAAATCGATAGCCAACAGTTCGAAGTCTGCTTGCATCGTCTCACTTTGGAAAATACGAAATTATTGAAATAAAGTTTGGAAATTAAACCAATGAATTCCAATATTTTAATTAAACTGCATCTACGAATCATCGGGATAGTTTGTAATTTCAATTTTTTTCAATATGGGAGTCATTTTTAACTAAGAAATTCCGTTCTAAAAACATTTTTCTCTTACTAACCTAGCTTTCTCAGAGAAGTGATAGGAAATCAATACTATCGAATACCATTGGCATAATCATAAGAAAATGCTCATGCGAAGACTTCTTGGAATGTACTTCTCTTCAGAATTTTATTTTAAATATGATCGATTAGATACTGAATAAGATAAAATATCTAGAAATCTCAGCCTACCCTTATCCTAGGATTTACTGAATTTAGGAATTTCAATAACATCCTCTCTATTCTATATTATTTATTCATTAAAAAAAAAAAATAGGAAGTAATAAATCTTTCAGAATTCTAAAAAGGGAGCTCACATTTTTGTTTCTAAGATTTTCTGCATTGGAATTTATCCAATTTTTCAGACTCTTTTCATGAAAGAAAGTACGTTAATAAGAATGTTTTACTTGAAAAAAAGGAAATGCAAAAATTCATTTTATTTTCCCATCTCCACCATTTTTTTCTGTTTCTTTGAGCTTCAAATATATACTATTTTATGCAGGTTTCCCTTTACCTAAAGGGGGCATACACACGTGTATGTTAATCCCTGACATATGGCATATATTTCCCCAAATACGTAATGGAGATGGAAATCTCTTTTTCCTGCTTAATTTTGTGCATTCTATTATTAAATAAAAGATGAACGAACTCGATTTTTGACTTTCGTGGGATAGGGGAAAAAGAGCATTTCTCGTCACACGAAAATATTCATCTTATAACAGATATTCATTCTCAGTTGCCTGAACTAGCTTTAGGACACACTGGTAAAGGGTTGACATTGAAAAATTATTATATTTCATTCGATAATGAAAGCCTGGGAAACAAATTAAAGTATTGCAAAATGAAAGCCATTGTTCGGGGGAATCTGCATTATTCCCTAACTTCCGCTTCCAGTACATGAGCAGTAATAACAAAGATATACGGAAGTTCTCTTTATTTCCTTTATTTTATTTTATTTTTTTGTATACGTAACGTAATCCTCACGTATTCAGAGAGAGATCCGTATGATTTGTCCAGGCAATTTGTTAGTTATAGTAGGCATCTATGCCCGAATCAGGATTTAAGCCTGCTCAGTCAGAAGCTGGTTTTCCAACCCCTCTACCGGCAGGTGGCGAAAACGATCACCAGTGGGGATTAAGACCGCCCTCTCTTATCAGCATGAAGAGATAAGAAAAATCAGACAGGATACGCTTGAGAGACCTAACATAATGTTAATGTGGTTTAAAGGAATCGAAAGAGTGGACTTTTTGGCAAAATATAGAATTTCCAGTAATAACCGAATTACCGTTCTCTTACCGATTCTATATTTCTACACCCAGAAGACGTATTTATAAATCAATAGAAACGACGTGGCAAAGAAAAATGAAATCACGTGGAAAGACCGGATAGACAAATTCTTCCAAAAGCGAACACAAGGTGATACAAATAGTAAAAATAACATATCCCATTCCTAACAGAGCACGGGCCTTTCCAAACGTATTTCCATAGATTTCGGAACTCAGATAACCGACTATGTGAATACGGAACGATAGGACATCCCTATCGTTATGCAAAATCGTGCAAGTACATCAGAAAGCTCCATTTCAATGCTGCAAGTGCAAATTATTCACAGCGTTGGAGGGGAAATCTGCTCCAAGACAAGAATGTAGCAAAAAGATTGGTTATCCTTGTTGAATTCGTAGAAGAGAATTGAGAGAAACTACACAAGGAAAAAATGAGAGTGGAAATACAAACTTCACGTTGTCGACGCAATCCTTAGACTGAGAATCAGATTCAGAGTACTTCTGTGCAGAGTCCAACGTAGAGAATTAGGAATTTTGCAACAAGTTGTAACAAAATGTGTCATAATATGACAACTTTTTATGCACAGGGTGGATACTATCGACCGGTCAATAATCGCACACATGATTTCTTGCGAAAAACTAATACGTAAAAGTGTTTTTCGGTTTTAGGATCGGACGAATATGAAGGGAGTTATAGCGTTTTGAAATTTTCTGACGCTTCAGTTTTGTCTCGGTCAGTTACGTGTGCCAAACACCTAACGAAATAGAAGCCAAGAAGAATTATTTTCTTTCATGACTGACTGACTATACGGGTTACCTTCACCCCACTATATTGACAAATTTATCACCAGGTATGTAAAGCGTTAACTAAACGAGATCTGTTGAAAAATTTGTTTTCCCAAAATAACACTTTTTTTCGCCAAAATGCCGTAATTTTATTTCCTTAACTGGAAAAGCCAATTTGTTTTAGAAAGACGGCAAGGAGAAGAAACTGGTTTGCGTGGTTTTTGCTGCCAAAGCTATAGCACTGCTATCAGCTTAAAAACGCAACTTATACGCTTTTATCGTGTTCGGTGAATTTGCAGGATTCGAAAGCGACTTCGTCAATTCCATTTTTTCAGAAAAAAAGATGATTAAGCTGCTTTGTCTTTCTTTACGGTCTTTGATGATGTCGTTGTCTGGTGATGATGCTGTGGTTAGAGTATAAATACGATATTGTACATACATTTATAGTCGCATCTATACACATATAATCGCATTTATATAATTTACTCGTATATTTCATGTGCTGTTTAGAAGTTGATATCCACGGGTCCTACTCGGTCTTGTGTATGATCAAAGTTATTTCCTGAAAAACGAACCCTCTGAGTATAAATTAAATATATGGATTCGCCCCCAATGAATACAAAATGTCATAGCAAATCGCACCAGTGCTACTGAATTGGCAGAGTAATGATGGGGCAGGAGGCTGTTTGACGGGTTATTGCTAACCCATTTCGAACCCCAGTATCACCAATTATTGTTTTCAGGTCATCAATTTTTAATACATAATAACTCCATAGTTAAATTTTAAAAAAATGAAAACACTCTTCCATATTAGTTTTCACGTGTGTAATTGTCGGTCAATAGTATTTTATATGTTTGTGTGCATGGATATTTTTATTATTATTTTCTGTATAGCCATAATATTGGCTATATAAATGAAGGCCCGACCCAACCAGTGCTGAAGAAAGTACTTTTTAGTGGTACGTCGAGGTTGAATTCGGTTTCCGAAGTCGAAGTACAAAAGCGTTGTCCAAACGTATTCAGTAGTGGCGTCAATGTGGCAAGCTTTCCATTATGAGTCCAATTTCGGTCAGAATGAAAGATGTATGATACAGCGGGACACTGCTTTCCAATCACTACTAAACATACCTGCTTCAGAAATGGTCGAAACATTGGGAATACCGAATTCCGTTGATAGACTTATGGCTCTCTTAATCCGGGAATAATTTTCTCATCATTGAGCCTATTTGTGCTTTTAGATACACAGATGAGTCATTGCATTATGACCCCCTCCAGCATACAGGAATGACAGCGCAGAGAGTGGTGGCTTATATTTTATCCAGGTTATAGCTGGAAGCCAGTTTTACGTAATTATTGCTTTTGTTTGCAACATGAGTATGAGTAACTTACCCCAACCCGATGAATATGATTCGCCCGGCATGCCGGTTAAAAACAGGGAATACGATTATTGGAATTTTGTGCCTGGATATGACGAGTCGAAATGTGTTGTATACTTTGAAGACTGCCGTGGTTTCATTGCAAATGAGACAATGGGTTATCCTTTACCAACTGTCAAAAAACTAAAAAGAGTAAGCATACATTAACAATTTTATAAACATATTTATTGCATATGTGCTCCATGTTTTTTTTTTTTTTTTTTTGCATAGGAAAAGTTTTGTGTGTGGATCAATTTCTATTTAAATTCTCACAACTATATTCTCCATGCGCAAAAAAGGGATCATCCCTAGAATGGAATTTTTTTAAGAAACATCAAAAATTAAATTTTATATTACTTTAAAATCTATGGCGGTCCGGGTAGAATCTGTAAGCAGGCCGCATCTTTCCCGCGGGCCGTAATTTGTCCATCACTATCTAAGACGCAGGTCATCGTATCAAAACAATGGCCATATTGTTATAGATAAGTTGGTCAACTTTGTCCAAGCGTATTAAGAAGTCACCAACAAATAAGGCAAATATACGAAAAATTCAAAACCTCCTAATGCATTTCCACACGCAGAGCGGGTGTCCTTTTCAGAGAAAAAAATATTTGACCCCCTAATCACGCTGACGAAGGATCCTACTTGAGTTGGATACCAAATCCTAAATCTCGGTTGCTCAGGTGAGAAAAATACGTATGAAGTGAACATGCGCACTTTTTTCCGCTGTGCAACCGATATTTGTAATTCAACCCAAGTGAGAAGTTCGGTCAGCGCGTGATTAGTGGTTAAATATTTTCCTCCTAAGACGACACCCATCGGTGTCGAAATGCATTAGAATTTTTGTATTTTTCGTACATTTGCGTTATTCGCCGGTGACTTATTAACATAAAGTTACGGCTAATCGATGCAAATGAATTTCACGAATATTTCAAAGTCATTTAGTCTCCGTTCGCCAATTTCGGATTCCTTGAACTTCAGATACTTATTAATGTATCCCAGATACTCCTCATACATTTCTCGTGAAAGAAGAACCGAAAGAAATATTCTTTAACAGGCAGGGAAGACCTCGAACTGCTTCAATTGACTCTCAATGTTGGAAATACTAAATGATAAGCAAGGAAGAAGAGAGCTATTGGGGGGAAAGGGAAAGAAAAAACCAATATCTGTTCGAAGCGTTAAATATTGCTTTGGTGAATAAAAGAAGATTTAAAAGAATGAAAGAATGAAGAAAAAAATATGGGGTAAAAAAGACCGATTAAATGAAAATTTCTCTCCCCCCCCCCCCCGCGATTTTTTTTCTTTTATTCGTTTTTCTTCGGGGCTTCATTCTTTTAATATGTCTGAGCCTCCTGTGACTTCTTCTCTCTCTCCTCCGCCTTTTCGCTCTGTTCTCGTATATTCTTTTAAATTCTAGGTAATGCATTAGATTTTTTTTTGGGGTCTTGAATATTTACTTTCTACTTTGTGAGAGATTCCTCATCTCTTACTTTTTTCTTTTCCATACTATTTATATTCCATCCAGCAGCAGCAGCTTGATCAAGATGCATGGATCAGTAGATGGCGGAGAAAGTCGGCTAAAAAAAATGCACAGTAGACACCGCTTATTGAAATCATGGGATAATGGTATCATTCGTGTAATGTTATCACTAGGGCTGGGGGATTTTAATCACTTAAAAACAGACAGAATATGTTCCGCAAAAACCCATTTATGGCCTAAAACAAATAAATGTACCGTAAAAACCTAGAAATGTGGTTTTATATATGGGCTGAACATGTTCACTCGAGAATAATACTGAAATTGACTAGAAATCACCAATCAAAATTGTCACCATTGTCAAAAATTATGCCAAAAGTACACAAATAAAATTGCCACTAGTTGCTAATATCTCTGAAAAATCACCGATCATTGTCAAAACCGATGTCATAGGTAAGTGAAATTGCCAGTGAATGCTAAAATTACCAATTGCGGGAATCAATCTAGAAAAGAGAGAGCTTGAAAGAAAAAAATATACCGAAATCTGAAAATATACCTCAAATTCTGGAGATCATGAAAAATATCCTTAAAGTACTGAAAATCGTAAAAAAGACCTTAATATTACCGAAAATAAAGAAAAAGACTGAAAATTATGAAAAAAATCCCTTAAATTTTAAAAAAATGCTCTACCGCTTAAAAAAATAACTAAATATGCAATATGCATGAAAAATATGCAGTCATAGAAATCCTAGCCCTAGTTGTGACTTGCAATGTACGGAATGAGCCGATGTCATATCATAGAAAAAAATTTGCCTGGAGTTCTTAGGACTTCATTTCACTTCAGGCAAATTTGAAACTTCTAAGGTCGGTATTACACTATATTAGTTTGATAAAAATTATTTTATAAAACTTGAAAAATTTAATCAATAAGCACATCAGTTACATTCGAGCGAAGTTAACTGATCCGCCTATTGGTCGTATTTTTCAAGTTTCATAAACGAACTTTTATCAAACTTTTATATTGTAATGCCGGCCTTAGAAGTTTCATTCCAACTCCTAACACTTTCTGAATAAGAAAAGAAAAAGATTTCTACCTAAAAGGGGAAAAAATCATGTTTTACAAAAATTGAAGAAAAATTCACGATTTTTCACATTTTGAAACTTTTCTTCGTCCCGTCTGTAGAAAGTGAAGTTATGGTCATCATACCTACAGGTGGAATTTCTAGTCATTGCTATTTTCAGTTACCGGGATTTTTTTTCCAGTTTATCAATCGGTTATTCTTCACGGAAAACTCGAGGTCCGATATGATCACATTAAGCGGTGTGCGTTATATTTTTCAACGAAAATTATTTTTTTTTTTATCCGGGAAGAATGCAGTGTATCAAAGATGAGAGACGGACGCGGGAAACTTATTTCACCGCTTTTTTTTTTTCGTCTTTGCAAGGAAGTAGAATTTCAGGGGTGAACGCATTTTCCCGCGTTTCCTATCGAAAATTCCGAACTTTATGAGTTATGGTAATCTGGTAACACGCCCACACGCAACCAACTCTCAGTCCCATTGCCGTTGCCGACGGTCAAGGGGAAAAATGTACAAAACGTGGCTCTATCAGTGCTGTCGGTGAAAAGAGAGCGGAATGTCGGAGAAGGAAAAGCGATGGCCCGTTATTGATTTACTTGAAAAATTTTTGCGCCACGCACAGCCGCCCCCCGCACCCCTCGTCAAACTCAAAACCATTAAGGTCCCTTCAGAACTCATTTCAAAACTTCAAGCACACACACACACACACTGCTCCGACTTAGTGATACGTATAAACGGAGTCAGCGATGCGAAATGTTGTTTGCTCAGTAAGTGTTTATATGCGTTTTGTATGTGTGTGCGCTCGTGGGAAGCTTACTTTTACAGGTACAACGTTGTGATTGATTATTTCATTAATTTCTTCCCTCGCGAGAGTTTCTTGCGGAAATTGTGACGCGAATGGGGGAGTGATGGGGGGGGCCGCGGGGGCGATGACGAAGAATTCCGGATGGTGGTGATGATGATGTTGATTATATTGATGAGTTTTGAAGGGAATGGAAGTAATCAGAATATACAAGTGCGTGCGGGGGGGAGGATGGGGGCGATGTATGGGTGCCCCGTGATGTTTGATCGCTTTTGAGGATAATTTTCCCCCCAAAAGAAAGATGGATGGTAGAATGATTTTCGGAAAATTACATCTTACGGTGAAATACATTCGGAATTCTATCATTTCTCGTGGAGGAATGAGTCGCGATTAAATAAGGCGTGTTATTGATATTCTAATGTCGCAACTTCGATTCTCAATGCAAATGAACATGAATTCTTGAGATATATTTACGCTCAAGTATTCATAAATTTTAATTGCATACTGATTTGGATTTATGAAACAACGATTTCATAATGAATCTCTCTGTCTCTCTCTGATGTTTTCTCAAGGGGTAATTTCTTTTATAGAGTAGATCGGAAGGATATTTTTGAAAGAAACATCTAATAAAATTTGAGTAAAAGCCATGATAACATGATTTCATAATCATTAATTTCAAATAAGATGAATAAAACAGATAATACATTATTTTCTGTAGATTTACTGCAAAGACGCCGTAGTCAATTGGAGGTCACAAAGTGAATGAGTGTTTCTAATCAATGTATTTATATGAGTTTTGTGTTTCTGTTGTTCTCTATTTGTGCCAGTTTTTTATTCTGTCTTTTGTGTCAGTTGGTACTTGTGTTTTTTCCAAAAAAAAAAAAAAAAAAAATATTTATATATATATATATATATATTGGCCAAAGCCCAGGATCGCAATGCCCATCCTGAAGAGCTGTATTGTTAACAGCAAATAAACCCTCTATAACCCCGTAGATATTTGCATATAAATGGCAAATACGTGGTCAAAAATGAAACTAATTATACCTATTTTCTTTTCTCAATTTTTTTGGTATTTTAGAAACTACATCATTTAGTGTCATTTTCACTACCAAAAATGCTGCTACGAAAATACAATACTTTTTTTTTGTCTAGAAAGAGTCGATTTCTTGTTGATGTCATTCTTTGAGAGCTGCCGAAATTTTACGAGTTCAGAGATTTATAAAGATGCACAAAATTAGAGTATTGAAAATAAAATTCGAGGTAAAAACTACTCATTTTTGCTAAGCAAGTTTTCATCTGTTTATGAATCATAATAAAAACAGTAAACTGTATATTTTAAACGCAACTAACCACTTTAACTAATTAAAAATCAACTCTAATTAATTAAATTACTAAGTTGATGTCTTGTTCCAGTTAAAAATATGCTGACAGCACATATTTACAACTATTTTCACTTAAAAAAAAATTCCAGTACGTTTAATAAGACTTGAATCTTAGAAGGGGCGAGTCCTTTTTATAATCTAAAGAGACGGTGAAAAAAATATATAAATAAATCACCATCATTCTCATCTTCCATATCCTCCAATTAGATTAATTCGATTTCATTGATTTTCTGAATTTTCAAAATTTATACAATGGAGGATCAAGGTTGATAAGGACAGCCCAAAGTTCACTCGCAACGTAGATTTATCAATGCCTGACACTAGGAATTGCCAAAGTGATTTAGGTTGATATAAAAAGTGAACCGGAATCTCGACAAAGTCCTTGCAGCCAGTCTTGACTGAAAGAATGCCTACAATCTAAGATTTCTTCCTAAATAATTTTCAATTAATTTCTTGAATTAATTGAAAATAATGCATTGATATATAGAAATTAGAATGATATGCGCTTTTCAGATTTGGCATTAATCTCAAATTGCAAATTAATCTCATGTCTTTTTTTTTATTCTGAGATAAAGACATGCCTTAAAACTACTGTTTTTATACAAATGCTACTGCGGGCATATTGCCCAACGAGGTGGACTAGAATATGTATATGCCCCTATGCCCATAAAATTTATGGATGTCAGATAACCAAAATACATCAACCCAATATAAAAGCATATATTAATAAAGCAAATTAATAAAAATTAATAATATAGAATACGCTGCCCATAAAAAAGGTTATGGTTGCCTTATTTAAGTATAGATAACTTCTCAATTTATCCCCACTATGCCCATCGTACTTCTTTTTAAACGTGTCAAATTAGAATTCACGACACCGGAAGGTAAGCTCTCGATCCCATTTATTACAACCCTATTAGAGGAAAAGTTCTCTGTGACACCACAACCTGAAACTGTCCCTTACCAATCGATACTGGTGTCCCCTTTTCAAACAGTCGATTGACGGTGTATTAATAACTCATGGTCAATCCTATCCATCCCGTTGAAAAATTTAAACACTTCGATCATACCCACCCCCGATTTTCGTGATCCTCCTATGTAAACATACTCAAGAAATCAAATATTTCTGCGTAGCTCAGCCCTTGTATGCCAATAAGGACACGCGTAGCTCTTCTCTACACCCACTCAACCAAGACTATGTCTCTCTGTAGGTATGGTCTCCAAAACCTTACGACATACTCTAGTCCAGGACGAACTAAGCCTCGGAAAAGCAGAAGAATGGCTTTATAGGAGAACGCGAAGAGACCTTTTTTAAAGTGAAACCAGACATTCTATTCGCTTTTTTGACCACCGCTGAACAATGTTCAGAAAAAAAAGCCACTCCTCAATGAGAATTCCCAAATCGGTGATCCGAGTTGTATCCGAGGTAGTAAAACCATTCAAATCGTAAGTGAAACGTGGGTTGTTGGAACTGAAATGAGCGACCATGCACTTATCAACACTGAAAGTCATGGTCCATTCATTAGCCCATGCTGCAGTCACATTCATATCCTTCTGGAGTAACTGCCTATGGCTTGGTTTCCCGACTATCCCCATTAGATTCACATCATCTGCGAATTTGCTAACAAACCCATGAATACCTTGATCGAGTTTATCGATAAAAAGTTAAAAATATTATGGGGCCAAGGACACTTCCTTCAGGAACTCCACTTGTGACGCCTGCCCAATCAGAAAATTTCCCCGTTCACCATAACCCATTGTGACCTATCTCTTAACCTTTGACCTTTGAAGACCGGGCACACCCCGCTTCCCATCTGAGAGAGATATCGAAGCGTTCCCGATGGATAGGTGTGTCCGGAAAGTTTTATTAAAAACAACATAGCATGACCACCTCAGACGAAGGCAGCAAAATAAAATAATTTGCATAAAAATCTCTAACCACATCTCTATCTCTTAACCATAATTCCATCCAATTCACCAAGTTTCTCCCTCCAATCCCATTCTCGTGTGTACGCTTCAAGAGCTAACATGTTGGATCCGATCGAATGCTTTCTCGAAGTGAAGATAAATTACGTCGACGTTTTTGCCATTTCCCAAAGCCTTAGGCCACATGATCATAGAAACAAAAAGGCTGGTTACGCATGATTCACATGTTTCACTGGCTTTCCCTTATTAAACCCATGCTGGTTTTCCTACAATACATTATTCTCGTCTATCCACTTTAACGATTGCTTTTTGACAATGATTTTCAAAATTTTCTCAAGAAGGAGCTGTATAATACTGCACAGTAAAGTCTCGTTTATCCCATCTTTGCTTATCCTACATTCCGTATTTTCCGTCGTCCTACTGAAAAAAAATAAGCCTATAACAACAAAGTTAAGGCTCTAGCAACTGCAATTAGCACAGACAGAAAGCAGCTAATTAAACTGCAACAGACTACGATAAAAAAATTTCTTTAAATCATTACAGGAGTGAACTTTTAAAGTATTGTACTTCACTTCAGAATAGTCTATAACTGTAAGTTCATTTTTTCTGGTGTTTTGTTGTTAAAACATGATTATTAAGTCATAATTGTAAAATTATAACAGTCTGACGTTGAATAGGGTTTTTCTTAACACCTTCATATTATCCGACGTTCTGCCGGCCCGTTTATGTCGGATAAGTGATACTCTACTGTATATGTAATAAAAAATCTCATTAAATAAATATCAAAGTTATACCACTTTCGAAGGACTGATCACTTATAGATAGAGAAATGCAAAAATATAAGTTCTCTATATATAATAAACTCGTTTATAGCATGGAAAAACAAATCAATTTTTCGATACATGAATATGATGAACTGAAATCACAAAAATAATGTAAAAAGTAAATTATGATATTTTTTTTTAATCCAGAATTTTGAAAGATGCCTAATTTTGTAACCGTTAGTAAATTATGGAAGTATTACATTTCCCAATATTTTCACCGAAACATTACCGATTAATGTGTTAAAATCTCAAAAATCTCATTTTTGGCATTTTTAATTTTCAAAAATTGATTTAAAAAAACAAGAAGTCATGTTTTTGTTCTTTTCAAAAATCACAAAAAAATATCATGATCCGATCATTAGAAAAGATTTAAAATGAAAAAAAAAAGAAGCAAACAAATGTACTCGTGGGTTCGTATTGACCTAAATCTCAGGAATTCGAATGTGCAAAGTAAAAAACCGTTTAGCAAGGTATGCCGCATGAAAAATATTCAGCAAGAATTATATGAATATATATATGTTCTTTTTTCGTTAAAGTACGTTCGGTATGAATAAATAATATTTCAAATCAACTATATGAATTTTTATCATACGTTAAAGATTCCTATTTCCTCATTCACGATAAGTTTTCGTTAGATTCGAGCTTCATAAAATTATTAATGCATTAAAAGAAAACCCTATTTGTGAAATTTAATTAGGTAATTCTAATAAAGAAGAAAACCACGAGAAATGGCGGATCTAGAAATCAACCATAGACTCCATTTTTATCCCTCTATTTGCTATTTTGAAATTTAGATTTAAAAAAAAACGCCAAAATTCATTAGCTTCAAAATTTGTCGTCGATGCAGCAAACAGTTTCGCAAAGTAGGAAAAACGAAATAAAATATTTACTTCTCCTCATTTTCATAAAAAAAGAAAAGGGAAAACCTTTTGTATGTTTAATACAAATATGAAGAAATTAAGATCTAGGAGCAATATATAAATAGAATGTTTTATTTCTCAAAATAATTCGTTTTATTTATTTTTAAATAAATTCCAAGCGTTTGATTTCGGGCTCATGTAATGTGCTTTTCTGTTGACGACAAATTTTATTCTTATTAAGAACGTATTCTGTTTTATGTTTTTCAAAACGTTTCTAATTATTTATTCCTCAAATCTTGCCAAATATGCGCAAACTTCCTACGATTCTAATTACTGAATTTTAAATACCAAAAAAAATTAGCATTTTCGAAATTCATGGAAAGAGTAGATGGAAATAATCTAAACTAAACATGGAAAGAGTAGATGGAAAGGAATGTCCTAAGAAAGTGGGATGGGTGAATGAAGCGTGTATATGACGTCTTGTGCAGCATTCGGCGTCTTGTCTTGAGCGCTCGTAAAAGATAAGATTGCTTTCAGTCGAAGGAATAGAAGATATAAAAATATATTTAACCTCTTAATGTAATGGATTTGTTTCTCTTTTACGATTCACTCATCACAAAATGGACAAAATTACTTCTGCATACGTTGCCTAATATAAGGGTTGGTGAACGCAAATTTTCTAAAAAAGAAATTTTTCGAAATTTTCAATTTTCAAATACTATAGAATTTCCTAAGTCTAACTGTGTCCGTGTTTCTGTGCTACCTGCACTAGAAGTATTTTTAACATATTTTAGTATAAACCGCTGGCAGGCATTATATATTCTAATGTTTTCCATTAAAATAATCTTTTCTCAAAACTGAGTTTTTTGTCAGATAAGCAAACTTTTTTCAAAAATCACTTGTTCAAATGTCTTTGAGACTTTGTGGGTGTCTCAACAATAAAGTATTACATGTTTTAACAAGAGGATTTCGTATTAAAATAATTGAAAGAAATTTTATGATACAAAGTAGGGGTAAATTTCAGTGATTTTTGAAAAAGCTGCATGTTGCTCAAGTTAAAAGTCGAAAAAAAAAATTAACAACAATTAAAATCCTAAATGCTCATTTTAGATTATATAAAGATATCCACAGTATTTGGGAAAAAATTGAATGCTTAAAAAGTGAATAGAAATTTTTGAATGGTCTTTAAAGGAGGAAGTTTTACCCATAGGAAAGCATAGGAAGCCAATATCGTGCATCAACTTCCTTAAAATTCATCAGGAATTATGACGTATATTATCTCAACGAACGAACGAGAAATAATGAACTTCTATTTAACAGGACTGCTAACAAATTTTTTGATTTTACGAATGTTTACGGGTTTTTGTGCTTGTTCAATCAGACCCCAATATATTACAAATTCCTTTTGTAAATCTACAATTCTACAATCTCACTACGATATAATTAACTCCTATTTGAGGAACTCCGCAATTTGACCTCGATATAACGAACTCCTGTTGATTTTACAATAGTACCCCGATATAATGAGCTCTAACATAAATATAATGAGCATTTAACAATTTTCACGATCATACCCGATATAACGAACTTCCATTTAAAAAATTCTTCAGTTTAATGAATTTTGAATGGAAATTCGTTATATCGGGGTCCGACTGTATTTATCAAACATTCTGCCAAGACTCATTTGGGTATTCTTTTCATATGTATCGAATTCTCGAATAAAATGAGATTATTACACATAATCCCCGATAAGAGCCATAAACTTCAAGTATTTATCAAATTTATCAGATACACTTGTGGTATTTATTATGCATAAACGCATGTTAAAGTGATATTAATAATTTATTAATCTCACTGAGATGATTGGCGATTATTCATAGTAACCAATTTATCGCATTTGCCGTACGCGCAATTAGTAGGAAGTCATATTTTTTTTAGTAAATAATGGAATGCTATTAAAATAATAAAAAATAAGTAAAAATATAATTAAAATAATGAAAAATATTATCCAACAATATGAGGAAAATTTCCGATTATTTAATGCATAAAATCACAAGTAATTTCTCTTTTCAGTGATTTTTAGTATTGATCTTTTAGTCCTGAATAAATATGGAAATTCGGAGAGGAATTATTATTAAAGCAAATTATCTGTTATACAGAAGAGTTATGTAATGACCAAAGTTTCCCGATCATATCCAAATGTAATATCAGTTAACCCCTCAGTGAACACTGTTGCCGATTGGTGACATTTACTTTAAATATATGGTTTTTTTTCCCATTGCCAGTTGAAACTTCGTGTTTGAAACATTCATTATTCCCATTTTTCATTTTCATTCGACAGCCATTCATGATGGCCGTAAAATTCCTCGACTGAAAAAGGAATGTAAATCTTCTGTAACCTGCCAAAAAATCAAATATCATGCACTGTAGGGTCGAAATGATTTGTTGGTATTTCTTTTTTTCCACGTTGAAGTTTGAAACACATTTTTTTTTCTTTCCATAGTTTGAATCACAAAGAAGGTAGTTATATATTTGAAAAGTAATAATACTTCAAAACATTTATTTCATATCCAATTTCACGTCCTCTGTACGTTCCTTCTAAGACCCTGTATAAGCAGTAAAATTCGACATAGAATTTTTTTTTTAAATATTTTTGTCCAGCTTTCTATACACTTCATTAGTTCTGGGAAAAAAATAGTAGTTCAAAAAAGAAATCATGCATTTTAGGTTTACAAACCCATCTCAACTTAAATATATAGAATAAAATAGTTTTCATACTCAAAATTCTATTCACAGGAATGATATCGATATATGACTGACAGACTGATACCACGTAAATGGCTCTCGATGAGCAAACCCATGTTTAAATCGTGCAGACGTTTGATCGTTACATGATCAGTTAAGATGAAGCTATGCCACGAATCTATTCAAATTTTGTCATAATATGCGAATAACGTTTAACTCGAAATATACCAGTATTAAAGTTATCGATCCTAGAAAAATAAGTGCAAAATTAGTTTCAGGTGTATATGGAACTCACTCTTGCATACTCTCTCATGAAAATGAGTCTCATTGCGAAAATAAAGTAAGTCTTCCGAATGGTGAGCGGTGTACGTAGTCCACAAAATAATTCTTGGAACATACTTGAAGGGCCAACTCCGTTAGAAGGGCCCTCCTCCTCCACAATTTTAACTCGTTTTTAAATTTTCCTTACAAGTTAGTTAAATTTTGTTAAGAGGTCACCTCTACAAACAACCGGATCTCTGAAGAGCGGAGATTGGTTCTGTGAGAGAAATTTTACTTTACATGAAATATTATTTACAAATTTGATAATAAGCAATCGATAAACATATTATATAAAAATTTTTACATTTCTTGAATAAATACGAAATGTGTATTAACATACGGTGACAAGATATATCTGAAAAAAAGTTATCTCAAGAAATAATTCAAATTAATACGATGCATTTCTTATGGAAAACTGACAGATTATCCGGACTATGAAATTATTATAACTCTGATAAGGTTTCGAATCAACTATAGAAAACATTTTATGGACAAGGTTGTATATAATAGTAAAACAATTATCAAATAGATTAATAATTAATAATAACAATAAAGGTGTAATGAAATATTTTCTCTTACCTGCAACTTCCTGCAAAACTCCTCCGTTAATGTCCACCGCACAGAACACAAACACAGTAAAAAACACCGTAATCATATAAGTGACTTTCGTTGCCATAATCATCACGACCGTTGATTATCCCGGATTATAATATGTACACAATTGACTTGTCACGCGATCCTCACAATAAGACTCCAGAGATAAAGAGTGAATAAACGAGTGTCTCTTCTCACAAACACACACCCTCGGTCACAAGATTTAGACCCGACATCCGACCGTCACGAATAATTTCACGGATAGATCCCAACACCTTTCACAACGGTTCACGTGGCCGTTCATTATCTCCGGTTCCGTTAAATCTATTTCAGACCCTAATCCATGTATATATATATATTTGTTCTATTCAAACCATCCGATAAAGGAGTAGGAGGATATATCGGGGGTTCTCGGGTCAGTGTTCCGCCGGACGATAATTTAGCGAATACCCCGTGACACGTCACATCCGTTGAACAGGAAAAAAAAAGCGAGAGATGAGAGATATAGATGAAAATATGTGAAAATAAACGGAAACCAAAACCTTAGTCGCGGAGGAGCAAAAAAAAAAGTAAAGAGGTATTTATACCCGCGCACACGCGCACACACTACACCACACACGAGCGCAAAAAAATAAATATATATATTACACTGGAAAAAAATAAAACACCACACGCACAAAATAACACCGAAGTAGCGTTTACTCGGTGCTGGAACTGCAGCAGCACCAACAACAACAACCGCACACTTCGCGCAGAGCTCTGGCAAATCGAAATGCTAGCACTCCGAGCATAGGAGCCTTGTGTGTGGACAAGATCGGTTGGCTGGATGGTCCACACACACACAACACTGAATTCGGCACAATATCTCTCTCTCTACTCCGGTTGCCTCTCGCAATGTAAGTCTGAGGGATATGGCCAGTCCTAACGCGATGTGCGCAACCGCCATCCCGTGGCGACTTATCGCTCTTTTTTGATCAATAAAATACTCGGATCCTACTTTTCCGCAAGGGATTTTTCAATATCTGCATTTTATTTCGATCATATTAATTAATTAATTAATATAATTAAAGATCATCCCAAGGTAAATGAAAATATGTTAAGAGAGAAACAGGGGAAAAATATGTTTCAACAAATGTTTTTGTATAAGATTTTTTTTTTTTCATATACATACTATATTATATTTATTTAAATATATGTCAAGCTACAGAAAACATTCCAATAACAGAAATGTGAGACATAGTAAATGCAAATGCAGTAAAATCAAACGGATAAAATGCAATACACAGATATAAAATACAAAAAATAAGAACAAACTCAAATCAATACAAAATAAGTAAAATGAAAGCTTATATAAAAATAATCAAACCAATTAAAAATAAAAAACCAATAAATAAAACACGACGATTATAAATTGAAATGAAAAATAAAACGAAATATTTTTCAACAATCACATACAACAAATCATTTAAAGAAAGAATCATTAATGAATAATCATTCATTATTCGGAGAGAAGATGCTCTTCGAATTTACCAATAGGTATCTCAAATATATATCAAATTCATCAGGTGTAAATTATTATATAAAATGAAGAATCTGTTTACCGCTCAACAGAGACCAATCGAGATCCTAGAATGAGCTACACGCAATAATTTATTTGACCTGGTGTTGTACTGTGGCCGAGAATCTTATTTTAGACAAAAGAAAATAAAAATTGATACTGCCATTAGTTAACAGCCAGAAAAATTTCAAAAGAATGAAATTACTTCTTTTTTCGGAGACTGGTATTTAAGAAAATTAGTCGGAGGAAATTTGTTGGAATTGTAATATCATGTTTTAAATTTCTTAAAATACATACATCGCATAAATGAATTTTGTATAATTTCAATGCAATTAATAGCATTATTGTAATGAGGATTCTAAACAACACATGTGTATTCAAGTTTTGATCGTATTATAGAGTTGAAAAGGAAAATCACATTGTATTCAAATTGTTGAAATCTTTAGCCAGTATATATTTTCGTATAATATTTTTCATCATATTGGGATAAATCGAGAAGCTACACATACTTAGATGAGACGACCATATTTGTTTTTGTCGGCAGTGTAAGCATATTTTAACATAATCATCGGTTTTTATTGCTGTCATTGGGTTGCTGCATTTTTGATATAGTTTAGATATATTTTACAACCATATTTCCCATGGGTATATTTTTTTCAGCCACCTCGTTGGGCATGTTGTGACGTTTGTATTTTGATTATGTGTTTCAAACAAGGATGAAATCGCACTTTCTCTTATTCTATTCTTTACTGACGTTCCGTTTGTTTGTGACGTTGCGGAATGTTTCGATTATTTTTGATACAAATTTTTGTATGAGACCATTTTTTGAGATTAAATACTCTAGTAAGTGCCGTAGTATTTTTTTTTAAATGTGTTTATAAAGAAATTTGGTTTTGTTGTATGACGTTTCAAAAAGGAAATTTTTGAGTTTTACCAAATTTTCGATATGAAAGTTTCTCCGGGATTAATCTTTAAATAAATAATTTTTGGTTAAAAATCTTCCATATCAATCGAAAAAGTTCACCGATGTCTTCGATAGGCGCTTCTTAGCAATAATACCAACATCGCCGTGAAAACATAATGAACAAGCAAAATTAGGCTAGCATAGAATTTCTTAAAGTGTGCAATATCACACCGGGTTCGGGGGAGTGGTCGGTAGAAAAATTGAGTTTAGTATATGGTCCTGTGTGTGTGTGTGTGTGTGTGGATCTGCAAGAGTTCGTGCGGGGGGGGGGGATGGGAAGAGTTTTTTTTTCATGGGGGGGAGGGGAAGGACCAAAATATTTGATAAATATGTGCTAGCATATTTCTTAGCCATAGAAATATGCAACAAATTTTTCCTTCGCTCCTGGATAGCAGTTGTTATTTCTGATATTTCTTAGCATGAATGATGAATGTGAAAACAATTTCCCCTCTCAAACTTTGCTTTTGTGGTGAGATATTAATATTTGTGAATTAGTCATTCAGGGGTAAGAAAATGAATTTTATACCAGCTTTCAATTGCGTGTCATTTATTCTATTAGAATCTACACAATTACCGTATTCCTCTTCCTATAAGCTGCAGATGCTGATTTGAGAAGACATTTTGTCGTATAATCCACCACATGTGGTAATTTTACATGCGGTGAAGTCTAATAGTGAAGTGTAAATGAAAATGGCATGTTTTATTGGTTCAAATTGAAAAAAAAATCCAATCTATACAAAATCTATTTAACATAATCTTAAAAAAAATATTTCTTGAAAATTAATATCTATAATGTATTCAATTCAGTTTCAACCTCCTAAAAAATAGCAGATAAGACGCAGCAGGGCATAATCTGCAGTAACAAATTCCGTCTCGCCGCAGAGAGCAACAGCCCTACAACGGTACAATTATTCCTTCATTACACTTCACTCAGTTTAAAAAATTCATTGCAGATTGTAGCACTACACATAACAAGCATTACTCAGAAACAAACTTCATAGAAGCTTCACTATACGTACACACACATTCCAACATGTAGCAATTCGTTAGGAGTTCCACCGAGCAGGAATATGGACGAGGTGCACGTCTGGTTTAGTAGTAGTAGTAACAAATTCCACCGCTAAATGCTGTAGGTGTGGCATCGTGCTGGATACTCATCGTGGGAATCCAGGTTCGAACATCACTACCAATAGAATGAGGTCTCCACACGAAGCTCGTGACGCGTCATTGAAGAATGCCATCTCACCTATATCCATTGTATATAGAAAGCCGACACATGCGCCATCTATACCATTTTTTGTAGTGTATCCAATTACTATAGGTGAAGTACGAAGCTTATACGAAGGTGATAACACGAAGCTTATACGAAGGTGATAACACGAAGCTTATACGAAGGTGATAACACGAAGCTTATACGAAGGTGATAACACGAAGCTTATACGAAGGTGATAACACGAAGCTTATACGAAGGTGATAACACGAAGCTTATACGAAGGTGATAACACGAAGCTTATACGAAGTTGATAACACGAAGCTTATACGAAGTTGATAACACGAAGCTTATACGAAGCTGATAACACGAAGCTTATGACGTCACTCAAGAAGGTCATTTCACCTATAGTCATTTGATACACTACAAAAAATGGCATAGATGGCGCATGTGTCGACTTCCTATACCCAATGGCTATAGGTGAGATGGCATTCTTCAATGACGCGTCACGAGCTTCATATGCGAAGGTTTTCTTCTATAGGTGGTGTTGGTTGGCACAGTGGTGGTCGGTTGAAGTTATTTTTGTGTGGTTTTCTAACATTGATGTGGGAATACGTGTCGTCTCCCTATTTCCAAAGTCTCTCCTAAGGGAACAGACAGACCTTCCACACGGTGCTACAATACTACATAACATAAAAAATCAATCATTTACCGTTTTCAGTTCAAAACATGAAAGACAGATGGCAGAAAGCACAAACGAAAGCTCTCTTATACCAGCATAAATACGTTAGGGCAACACGTACCTATTCGTTTAAAATTACTCAGATAATTACGTACGAGATTCACGCAAATGTTTTGTTTAATCCACAGATAATGCCTACTCAAGAAAATAAGGGGATCAATATTCGTGATCATCTTGGAAAAGAATTATGTCATATTACTTGATTGCCGAAGTTAATTATGAATATTAATACCTTATACTGCATATGATGATGAATAATTTCATGCTCATTAGGGAGTTTGAACATGAACTCTAATTAAATGAATGCGAGACATTGAAAAGAGACATGTTCATTCAAAGAGACAGACGAATTTGCGAATTCGTAAGGATCTTGTGCATTTCATGTTATACTTCAAATTGCAAACATCAAATAACCCCGGTGAATAATGTATGAAGAAATCATGCAATTTTCGTAAATGTGAATGAGGAACATGAATTTGGCTCATTTCTTGTCCCAACGTAATAACTATAGAAACGTGATAGATACGGAAAAATAATTAATGTTAGTATTCGGTTCGCTTTTGTCATTTATTCAATCATAAATATGTAATACTTAATAATAGAACGCGATTAATCATTTTTATGCGTGTTTTCATGCAAATAGACTGTTTCTTTGAGGGAAGCTTCTCCATACTGAAAATACAAGTAAAAATATGCATTTGCTCGTTAATGTTACTGAATAGTCATATGCACTCCTTCTGGCGTACTTTCATAATGTGATCTATTAATATGCTTAGGATCATTCAGCATCTTTTATTAGAGATTGTCAATGTTTTACGAACTGCCATTTATGCCGATTAATGTAGTAAAGTATGTGCTGACTTTCATGATTCTTATTCATGGTTTAGGTACCATTTCAAACACCCTATTGACGCATTAAGTTAATGTACCTATACATAAATGAATTGTGAATAAAATGGGAAATCCTCACACACAAATAGGAAAATCCATTTTTTCACACCTTTTTTATCACAAAAAATGAAATATTTGCCGTAATCATGAATATGAACGTATTCGATTGGATTATACAAAACACAAAGCCACAGCTTTAAAATGACACTCATAATTTATTGGTCACTGAATATACCATTTTTTCACTACCGATCCAGAATATATATGACTGCACCTCCTGTACACATCACATCTACAGAACGAACATGAACTGGCAGACAGCGGGATTCAGGCACAATATCCCGGTTTCTTCTGTTTTTCATGGTTACATACATAACTTTTACTTAAAAGTTACATTAACTTTCCCATGGTTATGTTATTCGTGTTCAGCAGGTGAAAGCAGTTTGGAATCATGTAATTTTCAGGTCGGATGCAATTTTGTTGTTGTCCAGTGTTACCGAAGCATAATTAGTAATAGGAATTTATGGAATCCCGAATGACTTTCACCTGCTGAACAGCTTAACAAAGAACTGTACTCACTTGATTGCAGCTTAACATGAAAACGTATGTGTTGCAACTTTTTTCGGAAAAATAAAATACTCGTGGGCACAAATGGGTTAATGCACATTCAATAATAGATGCACAAATAGTTTTTTCGTTCAGAAAATAGAGCAAATATCGCATTGAAAAAAATGGACACATGAAGTACATTTATATAGTACATGAAATACGAACGTTTTCAGTTAGAAACATCAGTTGCTAACATTGGAATAGAAATCATATACTGATATCGAAATAGAAATCATATACTGATATCGAAATAGAAATCGTATACTCATATCGAAATAGAAATCGTATACTGATATCGAAATAGAAATCATATACTGATATCGAAATAGAAATCATATACTCATATCAATAGAAATCATATACTCATATCGAAATAGAAATCGTATACTCATATCGAAATAGAAATCGTATACTGATATCGAAATAGAAATCGTATACTGATATCGAAATAGAAATCGTATACTGATATCGAAATAGAAATCATATACTCATATCGAAATAGAAATCGTATACTGATATCGAAATAGAAATCGTATACTGATATCGAAATAGAAATCGTATACTCATATCGAAATAGAAATCGTATACTCATATCGAAATAGAAATCGTATACTCATATCGAAATAGAAATCGTATACTCATATCGAAATAGAAATCATATACTGATATCGAAATAGAAATCATATACTCATATCAATAGAAATCATATACTCATATCGAAATAGAAATCGTATACTCATATCGAAATAGAAATCGTATACTGATATCGAAATAGAAATCGTATACTCATATCGAAATAGAAATCATATACTGATATCGAAATAGAAATTTTATATTTTGTTCAAAAATATCCCATGTTTATTTTATTTTGACGTAAATACGTCTTTTAAAACATCTGACGAATACTGGGAGCATTCGCGAAAAGTTGCGGGACGAAATTATTTAAACTCTCATATCTCAGGTATTAAAAGAAATGTTATCTTCAGATGCACATTCCAAAGGTGAATTCACACACACACACACACACAATCATATTTTACTCTGGTTTAAATATCTCTTCCCGTCTGGGCACCAGGGCTGCTGCTCTGATTTGTAACAAATTGTTTTACGCTGTATCTCGAGCAGATTTCATTGAAAATGGACTCCATTGGTATCGTTTGTTAGCTATTTCAAAGACAAAGCTGGTCACAATGGTAAAATTTCATTACGTCAGTACCTAGCACGCGATGCAAGGCATAAAAAACGCGTTCACGTCAAAACTTGCGGCCCTGTCTATAACACAGGCCTACCCAATCTTTTTTTCTACTACATATATGTTACCTAAATATTTTTTTTTAATTGTAAAATAATCATTTTCCATTGATATGAAAGCTGCAGTTTCCTTGAAAAGAGGGGGGGGGGTAAAAATTATTATATTCAGGCAAAGGGATGAATGTTATATTATAGTAAATGTCCATGTGGGGGATGAGGGGAGGTCCTTTCTGAAAACATTACTTTTGGTGGGTAATTTAAAAGGGAAACTCGCTCCAAGGGGGACTATTGTGTGTATGTGTATTGTATCGATGATTTTGAGATCAATAAGCGGCAACCCTAGGATAAAGCTGGCATTTATTACATGATTTTTACTTCCTTAAAACTCATACAATCTTACTTTTAGGAATATTTGACCTTCAAAAACAACAAACTTTCCTCTCTCGAGTTGAACAGCAAAGTTTCAAACGAAATTGCTACAACAGATATACGGAAAAGAGGCTCAATGAAGATATAGCGATGTTAAAAGAAAGGGAAATTCATCGCTGTCCTCACGGGGACTCGAACCTTGGTCTCTCGTTTGCCGGACGTTACCACCTAAGCTATGAAGACAGATTGAGCTCGCCCCTCTTGGAGGTATGTATATATTGGTGGCCCTGATGTGCCATTTGCGAGCTATTAGCGGAGGAAGGTTGCCACCGTTCAATGCACGAAGCCATTCAGGATATACGTACGCTCCAAGGAGAGGAGAGAATTCTATCTTCATAGCGTAGTTGGTGGAGCACTCGTCCAGCAAACGAGGACCAGGGTTCGAGTCCTCATGAGGGCAAAGATGAGTTTAATATCGATATCTCTTCATTCAGCCAGTTTTCGCATGTGTTGTACTAACGGGGGAGAGTGATGTCTTTATGCATAAAATTGATATTTTCCGCTTTTTTTAGCCGTAAGTCATCGGAAAATGAAGCTAACTACGCAGAAACGTAACAAAAATCGTGTTACATAGTGTTATTGAAGCCTAATTAGTAACAATACGCATTAATGAACATCTATGACAAATATACAAATACTTTTTTTGTTTAAAAATGTAGAGCAAATATCTCAAGGGGAATAAATAGATACATTCTTTTGTGACACACACAGTAATATAACACATTATATAGACGCATAGTGAATAACAGTCGCATAATAATAGATGCACACTTTTTTTTTTGAAACGCTAACGTTCTCGTTGAGATATACTAACATGGGAATAGAAATCTAATACTGATATCGTAATGGAAATTTCATATTTTGTTCAGAAACAGCCCATGTTAATCTTATTGCTCTACGATATATATTATTCAACATAACTTTTTTTTATTGTGAAATATAATCATTTTTCATTGATATATAAGCCGTATTTTCCTCGAAAAGCAGGAGAAAAAGAACGTATTATACAGGCAAGGGATGGATGTTACATTTTGGTAAATGTCCATGTGGAGGAGAGAATAGGGGGTGAAGTCTTTTCGGAAAACATTACTTTTGGTGGGTAATTTAAAAGAAAAACTTGGTCCAAGAGGAGGACTACTACGACGACTATTGAGTTCTATTGAATATACAATAAGGAAAGAAGAATGCCAAGAAGAAAGTGTGTACCACCCGCATGGAATGGCAGCGATTTTTCAAGAATCATGCCAAAAAAGAAGAGATGGAATTCATGGTTGTTTTGTTATGTATGCATAAGATATTAGAAGACTCGAGATTCTTCAGGAAGAAAAAATAATACTGTGTATACTACTCTCTCCTCTTCTCCGTACGCTTTTGTCATTATTTCCGTTGTTCCCTTCGGTATACATATCTTTTCACATCACCGAGTATATAATTTTTCTTCCCGTCAGTTGTTGTATACAGTATACGCTTCAAGTTAGAAACTTTCGTTTTAAAAATAATATTTGTCCCCCACGGATATGTATGTGGTAACAAAATCTGCACGTGGAATTTTTTTGGACCCTTTTACGACGCAAAATGTAATCAGAGGCGATCAAATGTTGTGCAAGAAGCTGTTGTTTAATTACGATTTGATTGACCGCTGTGGTTGGCGAATGGTTGTAGTGACGGACTCGCGATGCGAGGATCCGGGTTCGAACCCAACAGTGGTGGTCGGCTGAAGTTGGTTTTCTGTGGTTCCCAACTTCAAGGCGCAAATGCGAGCCGATCTCCCCGTTAAAAAGTCTCGCCACAGACAGCAACAGTCCTACAACGATAAATCATTCAATCATAACACTTCACTCATAGTTAGAAAAACTGGTGGCAGATGGCAGGACTACACATAACAAGCATTACAGAGAAACAAAAAAAACTTCACGTCAGGTTTCACTACACGTGCACGCACATTCCCGCATGTACCGATTCGTTGGGCGTTCCGCGGGGGGCGGGGTGCATGTGTGGTGTAGCAGTAGTAGGTAGGGCCTCCAAAAAATGGCTCGAGGATCCATGATGTTCTTAAGTCAGCCACCTCGTTGGGCAATTTGCCTGTTGTGGCATTGTATTTGTATTTGACCGTATTTGATAGAGAGAAATTGGCAAATGCAATTAACAATTATCGCCATAAATATCATCTGTCAGAGAAATCGCCAAATATGGCTAACAGACAACACTTGGCGAGAAATACGGTATCAGAAAATAAATGTGCAGTGATTTAAAATGTGTTTTACGGGGAAAAAATTAACACGACGAATAATTTCTATAATATTTCATCATGTATATATATTGTTTGCAATTTCATTTTTAATTGGGTTGCTGTATTTTTGAAATACATGACATCCAAATACGATTTGGATACGATTTGCAAAGAAATTATTCCCCCTAACACAGTATTTTTCGGCACACAGAAAAGATTTATTTCAATTGTTTGTGAATAGAAGGCGCTGCACGAAAGAAAATTACGTCAAATGCAGTCCTGTAAAATGCAAGGTGTACGATTAACACTTAATTTCTGAATTTTCAAGTTACTAGTCCTTATATAAAGTTTACATTGTGATGTTGAAATTTGTGGGTGATGCTCTATTTCCTCGGTCACGAATCATCAGCTGAAGCCTTACGAACGTCTAGGACACAGAATAGATTGAAGAAAGATTCAGGTACAATCACCACTGCTGAATTTTTATGCGCTCTCTATTGACAAAATTGTGGGAAAAAAATTCCGCACCAAAAAAAGCCTCCCTTCATGAGAACCTTTTTTATGCAAACTGCATTCAAATATATAAATTCCTCAAATTTTTATGAAGTTTTAAAGGATTTAAGAATTTTCGGGACACCCTGTACTAATAAGCCTGATAATTTTTCAAATTAAAGTGATATCCCCATATGATTCCTTCCATATCTGCATAATCACTCACCCGTAAGTGTCACAATATTGTTGTAAAATTTATCAAACTCAAGCGAGACGATTGATGGTGAAGCATAACAACCGGCAATTATGCATTATACCGATTAATCACATTTATCGTGACATAATCATAAAGAAAAAAAAATACTTCTAAAAATATTCATAGAAATATGGACGTCATAGTGTTTAAATACACCAACCTAAATTAAAAATTACTTATTGGAAATAAACAAGGAAAAGTTTAAAAGGGATCACAAGTATTTGCTGATGAAATAATATGTACTGGATTATATATTCGAAGGGCAAAGACTGTAGCCAGAAATACGCTAATATTTTTCTGCATTAGGTGAAGGACATTTTATCTTTTCCGTAAAATTGTACCGGAGTGAACTTTAATACTATTTTTTCATAGAAAGTGTCTGAAAATGGTGAAAAATAAATAAAGTTTCGACTACCAAATGCCATTTTCTATGAAAAAGTCATTCCTATGTCATATTTTAAGCAAACTTCATGTAATATTCGAAACACGTTTGCAAAAAATACCATGAATGAATTTTTTCTCACAGTAGATTCAACCCTAGAATACTAACTCTACGTCTCAGAGACGTAGAGGTATAAGCAGTTAACATGTAGTTTTTATCAGCCTTTTTTTTTTTAGTTAGTTAGGGATAACTAATGATGATGCAGATTTTGTTCAAAAATTTAAAAGAATTGTACGATATGATCATAAACGTTACATCTGAATCTGTTGATGTACGGCCGTGGGAATTTTTTGAAATTTAATTTTGTATATCGTGTATAAAACAAAGTAATTCGACCACTACTTACGCGCAATCAACCTTAGATTTTTGGTCCATGACTTCAACGATACGTGACATTTTTGTAATGATACAACCAGGAAGTTTTTAGAAATCGTGTTTGAAAATCAAGTAAAATGTCAAAAATAGCATTCTTCGTGAAACGCGTTTTAAAGTTTTCATTTGTGACTTACGTGTATGTAAAAAACGCCAAAGTGGACGTAATTTCAGTGGAAAGTATCATGTAAATAGAACAGAAACGTTTCTTGGAATCACAAGAAAGGGGTCATTCAAGTATTACGTCTGCATCGGGGGGAGGGGGTTTGAAGGTCGTCAACCACCCCTTTTTGATGATATGAAATATTCTAAGCTGCTGACGGAGGGGGGGGGGCAGTGCTTTGCTGACAAGAGGGGTAGGGGGTCAAAATTGGCCGAAAATCTGCTTACGTAATACTTGAATGGCCCCAAATGGGGATTTTATTTAAGAAAATAAAAATTTATATTTTCGTCCAGAATGACGTTTTAAACGTAGTCAGATACCTCAATTTGAATAGAGGATCAAATTAACCATGAATTAAAATAGCAAATAGCAAACACATTCTCTTGGTGGAAATTGTAATTACGTTGAACAGTATACAGAGAGCTTCCACGAATCAATTCCGTCGTGAAATGACCAATCGTCGTGTCACTCTGAATACATGAAAACATTCCGGAACATGTAAAGAATGTTCCATATCTTTAAACAATTTGCAAGTCTAATTTTCCCCCACTGCACTGATTTTATTTCTGGACGTTACTGTCCTGTTTCTGTCAAGACAGAACAGCCTTCACACCTGATGCTTCATTTATTCCTCATATCTCAATCTTGTGGCAAATACTGAATGGCAGATAATTTAAAGGAAGCTAATGACACATCATGGCATGACACTTTCCTATCCCGTCGAAGTTAATTTGCCTGTCACGCACTTGCCATCTCAAAAAAAAAACGAAAGGACAATTTAGCGAAATAATTGAGGAACCCTCTTTTACTTTCTTCATCAATTTAACAATTTTTAGTACCGAATTTTAAATTTAAATCGAGCTTTAATAGGATCCAAGATCCATATTGTCATGATCTTGCTTTTTTTCTCTACAAAACAGCACAAATCTGTCGCGACTTCTTTTGCTGTGTATGTATTCAACGACTTTATTTAAGATGATGTAAGTCAACACTATCTTAATGCCATTATATTTATATATTTTATCAAATGATTGCTTATATCGTAATTCATTCGGTTAGTATATCGCGCGTCATTTATGATTTGCTGCGATATTAACTCCATGTCATGCAGCCATTCGAGGCCGTACTATCAGTTTGGGTATAGTATCACGAACGTGAAATAAATTATGCGTGTCAAGCCTGATACTAAATATGATGAAGTAATGATTGTCACGATTGCCATTATATAAATTGATCGATATACAGTACATCCCTTAAGTTCGTAATAGTTAAGAAATTCACGACATTATTGACTTGGTATAGTTGTGTATGCGGTTTGTAAAATAGTTATTCGCACGAAGAGGGATTATTATGGAAACAATAAAAAATTATTACAGTTTTTGTCCGCTAGAAAGCGCTACACGGAAAAAAAAACCACTGAAAATATGTAAATCAAAGTCCTGAAAAATACCGGATGTACTATTAGACACACACAAGCAGAATGATGGTGCAAACTTCCGTTTTTCATTGTGATGTGGCATTGGTGGATGAAGTACTACTGCAGAAAATGTTTTACCTCAGTCGTGAGTCCCCAGCTGTGGCTGTACGAACGTTTTGGGCACAGAAGAGGTTCAAGTCCAATCCGGTCGATCTAAAATGCTAGCAGCGTCCTCTATTGAGAAAATCTGAACTGTTTTTCTTCCTTTTATCAAAAAAATGCCCTCCGTGAGAATTACTTTTTACGCAAACCATATTCAAATATAAAAATTTCTTCAATTTTGATGAATTTTTAAACTACAGTCGAATCCCGTTGTAACGAACTCCGAGAGACTAGAGAAATGCCTTCGTTATAACGAAATTTCCTTATAAAGGAATTCCAGGGTTTTGTATTGGAGCTATGTAAACGTATCTGGGGATTAGAAAGGTGTTCATTAAAACGATATTTTCGCTATAACGGTATTCGCTAAAATCTGATTCGACTGTATTTACGAATTTATGGAACACACTATAAGTGAGATAGTATTTATAAATGTCATTTAAATTGAAATTTTTTTAATGCGTTATATTACATTTTATTTTACTCTTACGTTTTTCTCTGTAGACATTTCCGACGCATCATCTTGTGAGTGGGAAAACCTTAAGAACAACCAAAAAACTGTCATATCTTGAAAACTTGCGCTTGTAAATGTGTTAAAATTTCGAAGCGATAACTACAATTGCAACTAAACTCGTTAAAGCAAAAGTAATTAAGACGAGTGCTGCGTTGGTTCGGGAAAAGAACTTGAAATTATAATGAAGGTCAAAACCTGGAAGAAAAGTATAAGGATGACAATAAGGACAAAAATAAAGATTATAAAGAAAAAAAGCGTCTCTTGATTAAAATTCAATTTTTGAGCATAATTTTTAATTATTAAAATAATGCGCAAAAATTGAATTTTAATCAAAAGAGGCGCCCTTTTTTTTCTTCATAATCTTTTCCGATGTCATTTATAGAGATAAGCCCAAGTTAGTTGCGCAATCATGTTTAAGATTGTGTTTGTTTTCGTACTGCGTACCATTTCCAAACGCTTCGGGAGTCAAAATACCAGACAAGGATTAAGAAAATTACGATTATAAGAAAAGGACTACCGATTCAAGGGGGTTCTATTGATCTGGCTCCAAATCAACGCCCTTTAAACTTTGAAACATGTACAGGTACATTGTCCTGTTGAAACAAAAACTGCCATGTTATGTCAGAAACAATGTCAATCACTTGTCAAAAACACGTGATTTCAATACGAAGTGCCCCAGAAAATAGATATTTTATAGAAACTGTCTTGTTGTGCCATTCCCAGAATATGGGTCTGTCATTGCACAGGTCAGAAGCATTTAAAACCATCGAGTTCATCTGTCTCTCAAAAAAGAAAACATCTTCATGCCATTTAGGTTTGAAAGATGCGTGTTTTTTTTTGCCAATTTTTCATCAATCGAATGCATGTTCTTTTGCTAATGACATCACTTTTGTCTGTGCTGTTTTTCGAGGGGAGCTTGTACTTCGGTTTTTTGTACCAGGCATTTGCATTTTTTTTTATCACATAAGACACAGTTTTACGTGTGCAGGGCAAGTTTTATTCCTTCTGAATTACATCAGAAAAAATGTTTTACTTGAAATCTGTGAGTAATCTCGTCTCTCTTACCCATTTCTGAGATGAATGGTAAGAGAAGGAAGCCGTTCGTGTCTTATGCAAGCTTTCAGTCTACTCAGGGCCATTTATGAAGCTGTAACCAAAACTCTTCGTCAGAAAACACGTGTGCCTTTATACTTCTTTCCCCCGGGGGTTGACATTTATTATAATTCAACAGTTTTTTTTTTTTCTTCAAAAGTGGCGCATTCACCAAAACTACTTTTGATGGAAAAGGTTTGGTTGCACTTGTTATCGTTCTTCATGTTCATGCATCTTCAAGCACAAATTTCAAATATATGGTGGGTTTTCCGGTTATCCTTAAATTTTATTCCACCACTTCGTGCAGGGTGTTCGGTTCAAATGCCCTCATTTTTAGCAGTTCCTACACTTTACAAGGAAGTTTGCAGGATGAGAAAAATATTAAAATACAAAGCAACACTCAAACAAACTTGTTGTAAGATCACACACACACAATCGTACATATAGATTTTTTTTTAACTTTTCACTTTTTATTTTGTACGAACGGTATATAATCGATACTCAAGTTTCAGCTATGTCCTCTACAGCAGTGGTGCGCAAACTTTGTTCATTGACGCGACCCACCGTGGGGTCACGAGAAATTCTCCAAAATAAAAACTTCCAAATAAGAAATTCATTTTTGTTTGAAAATATGTCAAAACTAAAGAATTCCTCTATTCAGCTGAGCTAATTACCATGCATTATACAATGTGATTTTAACAATAATCAATATATCGGCTCCGTCATGCCAGAATCACGAATGTGCAATGTCCTTGCAAAAATTAAAGTGGGAAAGGACGCTTGAATGTTTACTCTACCCAACTTCCATTAATGAAAGTTAATGTTTGTAACGTGTGTTTCAATAGGTATACACACTGGCGGTTCAGGCACAACTTGGATAGCAAAACAAGGCATCCAAATGGCTGACAAAAAAAAGAAGAAAATTTGTACATTCGTTTGTGAGTTTCACTGCTTCGGATGTACACGAATACACTTATAACATGCCCTAGGCCATGGATATAACATACGGTTTTGTAATCCTCGATTCTTGGCTGATTCACTTCCATATACCGGGTGCTTAGGTCATTTGATCATTTTTGTCGCACCACGGTCATTTTCTGCACACGAGGGCTGATTAGACCGGGACCTACAAGTTATTGCCGAACGGCAGGCTTGTTTTATATACTCATCGAGAGGTTGGTGCGTTAACCCCTCGATGGTGGACTCCCTGCGTTAGCAATTTTTTCTGAGGTCGCCGTTTCTGTTGTACCCCTGTATCAGGAAACTTTTCTGACAAAGACGAACCGGGTATTGAACTCACGACACCTCTAAACATATTTTGATACTTTAGGCGAGTATCTTATCGACCTGGACTACCGCGCCCGGGTGCTTAGGTAATAGGGCGTATGACATTTTACTGGCTAGCCGTTTATCCTACAGCCATACTTCCAATTAGAGAAAGTATCCAAATAACGTGCAGTACTCACATATGTCATTCATGATGCAATAGGTTGTATATTTATTAAAATTAAAAAAAAGTAACTTTTAATACAGTCCCCGTGTGCTCAGAAACCTATTAGAAAGTGCTTGCCCTGTCTTCCCTGATGCCAACCAAAAATATTCCACGTTTCCAAGTGAAACATTCGCTGAGATATTGGAATTCGGAAACGGAGGAAATTTGAAGAAATGATCTGAATGACATTTTATCTCTGAGAATAACATATTACTTTGATACTTATTCTAATTGGAAGTACGATCAACTGTTCGCCAGTAAAATGCCATACGCCATGATATCAATGCAGCCTGTATTTTTACCTCTGTTGTAACATAACTCGTTTAAAACATACATTGCGGATATATCATACAAAAAACATTCTCTTGGCCTAGAAGATAATTCGGGTTTAACATACACCAAGCAGAAACGTGCATAAAAAGTAGCCAAAAAATAACTTATTTGTGCAACATGGTATTGTATGCAAGTGATATCTCGATATTTTATTCCCACTGAAAATCCTGAGGGTTCTTATAATAACGAAAAATTGATCGTTGAAATAATTTCTGTAACACCGCGAGCCACAGACGGTGTTACAGTTTCTCGCGCCTCGACGGACTTTGAAAATAATAGAGCCACCGACGTGAAGAGAACTGTCGAGTTCCAAGAAGCAATTCTTCTGAGTAACCGCTGATACCCCATATAAGGTTGGGTGGCAAAAAACGGGCTCAGTTTTGCCTTTAATCGAGGTGCGAGAAGGAGGTTCGAGGTTGATGTTGGAGAGAGAACGAGGAAAGACCTTGTGTGGTGAAGTGAACGATCTCAGGACTGAGATCGATCCGAAAGATGGATAATTGGTGGTGAGTGCCGTATCAATTTTTACTCGAAATTATCTGTCTCTCAATTCAAGAATTCCTAATCATTAATCACTTATCGAGATACTTAATCATTTAGTATTCGGCATGACAAGATGATGTATTCTCAATAGTAATATAACATGTGGATGAGAATCTCCTTTGTGGATAATCGATATTTTTATTTGATAATTTAATAAATTAATTTGTTATTGTTAACCCTCTTCTGCGCGAATTATATTAATTTTTGTTGGTCGCTATCTTAGTTGTCGGACGCTAATACGCAACGCGAAAAGATTCCATAATCGTAATATAATTTTTTGTTTGCCCCTTTTTTATGTGCCCATTTACCAATCGACTCCGACACATTACATTAATAACGGGCATATCTGCCAGGACAGCGTCGTAATGGTCTGCATTTGAACAGCGCTACCTGTTAGTAACAAATATAACTATTCTAAGAGTAAAATTATGTGTCATTTAAATTTTTTTTAATGTCTTTCTATACTCTATACATTTCTTTGAAAATTGCATAGAATATGCTCTTCAAATTAGTGAGTATGTGTTACTTTTGTATCACTTGATAGATGGCAAAAATTAGTATAGTAACAGTTTATGGTAGAAACACCAAAATTAAAAATTCTAACAAAATATATACCAAGTTTTCCTAAAAAAATTCTTACTTTCCCGATTTTGACAATCATTTTCTCAAACCTCTTCCCCATTATTTTCTTCTCAAACACACTCTTATTTTTTCCACAATTTTCCACTCTTCACGGCCGTTTGCTGGCATTTCCTAAGGGCCGTATTAACGGACATGGTTTAAACTGTAGTCACAATTTTTTTATAAGAGATCAACATTGATTAAAAACCTGAATTTAACCAATCCGTGTGTCGATCTCTTATCAAAAAATTGTGACTATAGTTTAAACAATGTCGGTGAATACGGCCCTAAGTGTGGTGGTGGAGTTTACTTTGGTGCCACCGACAAACCAATATATTCGGATTTGCACACCATCAAATCGCTATCCATTAAACATCTGCCTTATCGAATTTTAATTTTATTTTATGCTCAGAAAAATGTCAGGTTTTTTCCTTCCGATTCGCATGACACTGAATAACGGACAATTACAGAAAATCGTAATTAATTTTTTAATTTAAAAACCTTAAAATTTTGATTCACTGTTTTTTTGGGGTTTTTTTTGATGAAAATAATTCCTTTTCCAAAGTTCTTATTTGATGATTTTTTGGCATGGAATATAAATAATTTAGTTGTTTTTTTTAGATAGATTATGTAACTGAACTAGATTATATATCTATGTAATTAGATTACTTGATTATATATCAGATACTACTAGATTATTTGTCTATGTAATACTAATGAAAAACATAGAAATATGTAAACGTTTTCACCTACTGCTCACCACTGCGCAGTATGCTAGAGAGTAATACTGAGTAAAAAAAAAATTAAACTTGAAAAGGAAGAAAACTTGGAAAGCACGGGCAAAATCGGAATAGAAGCGTAAACAGTTACCAGAACCGTGATTGGTCTAAGTTCCTAAATATTGCTAAAAAAAACGGCAAGCGAATGTTGCATGAGACAATGGCGTTTATGCAGATTTAAATTTTTTACTTTTCGTTAAAAGTTATAGCTCTCTGGGGGCAAAGATTACGATACCCGTGTGACGTTCGGGCAAGCCAATTTCGGGAAGCAGCGACACGGGCATCGCCGCTTCCCGAATCGAATGTATGAATGAATCTGACACGTAGATGCCAATGTCTGGTATCACAGCGCCCGAGTGCCGTGGTGGTAAGATGCTCGTCTACCACCGTGAAGGTTGCTGTCACGGTCCTGGGTTCGAATCCAAGAGAGGATATGGATAAGATTTTTCCCCCATTACACGAACTTGAGGCGGCCACCCATAGACAACCCCCTCTCATTAATGGCAGTAAATTGCAATATAGTGATATAACCTTAGTTGGTGAAGTAGTAGTGTCTGAGATACCGGCAACTGGTTTAAAGAGTATGCATAAAAAGCATGTTAACTGATGACGAGTGAAGTATCGGTTTTTTTTTAAGTTTATTGTATAAATGTCGGCTGCATACACACGCACTTTGAATGAATACCAATAGCATGTACTCATGCAATATCAGTGAAATCAATTAAATTAAGGAAAAAAATGGACTTTTTATTCCAATATATGTAAGACTTTATTCCTTGGTATATCTATATGTCCTGAACGCATTTTATATTCCTATAAATTTTCAAAATTGCTCAGGAGATGTCAACCAAAAACTCATTATTATATGAGCTTACTTCGTCAGGGACGATCTCGATAATGCACTTTATGCATACATACAACTGGTACATGAGCTGATTTCTTGACCTTGGATATAATATACATGTCCGGTTATATAACATACCCTCTTGGCGATAGGAGAAGTGTATGTTGTAAACGAATTTCGCTATATTTTATGTGATTCTAGTCGATTGCGAGTTCTGAACGGATAAGCTAAATTTCGTGAAAACAAGAAATTTCTATCATTTTCTTACCATTTGGGGGGGGGGGGGGGAGCCAATGGGATGGTGGATTGTTTTCTATAATTTAGGAAAAACTGTAAACATAAGTAATTTTTGTGTATAATGGAAGGCTTAATGAGAATCTCTTAATGAGTAGAATTAATGACATCAAAAAATGGAGTCTCAAATTCCGTTCGGTTCCTCGATAATCCGCTTATTTTCCACGAATGTTAAATATTTCGAATAATTCGCCGATTCTTGAAAAAAAACAAAAAGATTCAGTAAAATAATTCACTTTTCTCATTTCCTATCAGAATCAGAAAAAAAAAACTTATATCGGCCTCAAGAACAAAAAATAAAATTCTAAAAATTTACAATTTCAAACAACATAAACTGGTTTCGAAGCTAATTGATCGAAGCCAATTAGACCGAATAATATTTATTACATTATTCATTTCAATTCACGAATTAGGGGTATCCAATTAAGCTAATTAATTAATATTCCACTTTTAATTTCTCTGTGTGTTTTTCTTTTCCTCGTGTACAAGACGAAACAGCAAAATTTTGGAAAAACGGCATTGATTACTCTGGCAATAAATACAAGGTGTCAAAAAATATCTTATATCTTTAATTTCTGTTTCTATTTCTTTATACAAATTAATGGAAAAGTTCATTTATACGGATCTCTTGCTCTTTTCTGTGCTGAGTATGTATATACACGCTGGGTATTAGATTTCAACGTATGTTTTCAAGGGATTTGATGCTTGAAAGAGAAAGATGAAAGTCTCCAGAGATTATTTTAATGCTGGGGACAGTATAATCCTATCAGAGGCATGAAACAGGTAAATTGTACAGTAGATATTTATTTATTTATACAATATTGTTGGCCCTGGGGGTCTATACAAGAGGATGCTATCAAAAATAACAAAGATATTGTTTGATATTGGACAAAAAACTAGTGATAGTGGGAGATTCAACAATAGAACTTGGGAGTTTGCTCCATTCACCTATGGGATGAGGAAAGCTGTATTTAAAGCAGTCAGTGGAAATAAAAATAAGGTTTAATTTAAGGGAATGGTCGAGTCTTCTAGAGATGTAGGAAATGGTTTGGCTAAGATACCCAGAGGTATCTATGTTTAATTCACCATGGAACCTTTTATATAACAATGTTAATCGAGAAATGAGACGAAGAGTAGAGAGAGGGGAAGAGATGAAGTTCGTTTTTAAGTTCGAACGCGGAAACGAAAGATAACCAGCAGTCGTGAGCAAATCGGGTGGATTTATTTTGGATTGATTCGAGTTTGTCTACATTAATGCAGGTTTAGGGGTCCTAGATTTCAGCGGCGTAAGAAAGAACGGGGTAGATGCAAGTTTGATAACAGATTAGCCTGATATACCGAGTGGAGTGTTTAAGGTTGCGGCGGAGGAAGAAAAGTTTGTTAAGACACTTCTGGTAAACGTAGTCAACGTGTTTGTTCCAACGTAGGTCGGCTGACATTATGACACCGAGGTATCAGATTTGAGAAACTTGGGATAACTTTAAATTATTGATGGAGCACGAGTATTCAAGAGGAAGTAATTTACGGGTAACTTTCATGCGAGCCGTTTTTGAGATATTGATTGGCATTTGCCAAAAACAACCAGTCCGTGATGGAAGCTAGATTATGTTGGAAAGGTTTTTGATCAGATTCATGGTGAATGATACGGTAGATTACAGTCATCAGTATATAACCTAGTGGTGCAGTTGAGGGATTCTGGAAGGTAATTGATGTAAACTAAGAAAAGTAACGGGGAGAGGACCGATCCTTGAGGGGTGCTAGACTTTACTGGGGCGAATGGGGAGTTATTATCGTTAAAATGGACAAGCTGTTTACGATGTTTTAGGAAAGCTAAAAATGGAGGAAAAATAGGAAAGCGAAAGATAGTAAAATAAAATATGATCCTGAAGTTGAATGTTTTACTTCTAGACTGACTCCGTGAGGCTTGAAGCAATTCAGACCTCTAAATATTCTGCTTTAGCTCACGGTGAAATTGAAAACTACAAGAAGATAATTAGTATTATTAGCCTCTCAAGATAAAAAATAAAGCTCCTAAAATTTACAAATTCAAACAACATAAACTAGTTTCGAAGCTAATTGATTGAAGTTAATTAGACCGAATAATAACCATTGCATTATTAATTTCTACACCCGAATTAGAGAAATCCAATTACGCTAATTCATTAATATTCCACTTCTAATTTCTCTCAGTGCCTTTTTGCTCCTGTGTACAAGACGAAATAGGAAAATTTTGGAAAAAAATAGCATCATTGATTACTCTGGCAATAAATACGAGATGTCAAAAAATATCTTATCTTTAATTTCAGTTTCTATTTCTTTATAGAAAGTAATGGAAAAGTTCAGTTATAAGGATTTCTGGCTTTCTTTTTCTGCGCAGATACACGCTGGGTATTAGGTTTCATCGTATGTTTCTGAGAGACTTGATGCTCGTAAGAGAAAGATGAAAGTCCTCAGAGATTATTTTGAAGCTGGGACAGCATCATCCTATCAGGGGCACGAAACAGGTAAGGTGTACAGTAGATGGTAAAAAAAAAAATTCTATTTCTGCAGTTGAATTTTTATTTTCTATATATTTTTAAGACTGACTCCGTGTTGCTTGAAGCAAAGCAGAGCTCTAAATAATCTGCTTTAGCTCCCGGTGAAATTGAAAGCTACAAAAAGATAAGCTTACAGCTCAGAGATGACGGTCGTCTCCTTCCACTTGATACTCTCATGATGGAATTTTGTTTCTTCAAAGTTGTTGGCTGTGGAATGAACTAGGAATTTTTCAGTTTGTTGCTCGCGTTTAGTGACATCGAGAAATTTGAGAAATTCAGATTTGGAGAAATAAAAAATAATAATTGTTATGTGGATACATTCTTCCAGCGATCCATCTAACGAAGCATGAACATTATACCGAAAGTTACGTCTAGAATTTTCTCCGATTGATGATTCCTACGATTTCACAACATTAAAGAAATGGTTTTTTCATCTATTGTTTTGGTTTATGATTCGAGTCAGTCTTTTCCTTAAAGAAAGTCTCGCCACAGAGAATAGTACATACTCGCAACACTAAAACTACACTCAGAAAACTTAACACTGAATTTTTTTCAGTTTTTCGCTTCCATTATAGGAGCAAGATGGCACCACCTGAACACATGCATCGCTCACACATATGAAGAATCGCGTTCCATACGCAAAAACAAAAGGCAGAAACAGCCATTTGTTCAAAAGTTAAATTGCCGTGAATTGTTTAATGTCAATAGACGAGGTTCCTGAACGATGAATAAATGCAAAATATATCAAATATTTCAAATGCAGTATGTATGCAGAGGGAATTCGACGTATGTATGTACGTAGAGAACCGAAGATATTTTCAGAGTTACAAATAGAAAACCGAGGGTGAACGAGAAGTCAATTTGATTGATTTAACAAATCAACCGATTGACATAAAAAGGAAGGATTTTTCACTTAAATACCTAGCCAAGAGTAATCATAGCCGCAAGAGTTTCTTTTATTTATTTTGATAATTTGAAAAAAAATATATTCAAATTTCACTCACGGGTGGCTCTGTAAAACCAACGGCTTGACAACATTAAATGCAACACAAACAGGGCATCGTGAATGTTTATGACGATATGCGTTACGTTTACATTTGAGGAACGTAGGTGTCGGCGGGATATGATCAAAGTGTTCAAAATGTTCAACGGGATGGATAGGATGGACCATGAAGTTATTAATGCACCGTCAATCAACTGCTCCGTCAAGGGGACACCAGTATCGTTTAGTTAGAGAGAATTCAAGGTTATGGTGCGTCACAGGAAGATTTTATCTAATAGAGTTATGAATAAGTGGAATAGCTCACCTCCGGGGGTCGTGAATCCTGGTACAATTGACACGTTTAAAAAGAAATACGATAAACATATTCTGATGAATCGAGAAGCTATCCATACTCCCATAAGACAATGATAATCTGTTTTACGGGCAGTATGTTATATAATATTAAGTATCAGTTTTTTCTTTCGTGGTATAAGCTTTTATATTGGGTTGCTGTATTTTGGTTATATTTGACATCGATATTTCTATGGGTGGGCATCTTTTTTTCAGCCCTCTCGTTTGGCATTTTGCCTCTTGTGGCCTTTGTGCATGTAAAACTACAGTATGGCGCTGATGAAAAGCAAAATTTTCAGGCACTAAATAAAAAACAAAAAGACTGGTTCTCATAAAGGAAATAATGGAAAAAATGTAGAAAACTATATCCATATTTTATAACTACATACAAAATGCATTTGTAATAAAGTGCTAAACGATATGATAATGTAATATGCTAATGTTTCTCTTTAATGTAAAATAATTATTGTAAGCCCCAGGGGCACCAAATTGTGCCCGAGTGGCATGGTGGTAAGATGTTCGTCTACCATCGTGAAGGTTGTTGTCAGGGTTCCGGGTTCGAACCCAAGGGAAGATATATATAAGATATTTTCCCTAACGAACTCTAGGCGACCACCGATAGACAGCGCCTTCACTTCCAACCCATCTCACTAATGGCAGTAAATTGCAATATAGCGATATTGCCAGAGTTGGTGTTTGGTGAAGTAGGGGTACCAAATTTTTGCTCACGAGATGTTAATGGTACTCCGCAGGGTAGGATGTAATTCTTTGCCCCTTTCTTTTACGTTGAGAAAATACATGCTCCCTCCGGGGAACACCCGCATTGCGTATCATATTCTCTGGGCCGGTGTAAGTTTAACTCATAAAACTACATTTTCAACATGCACAAACGCCCTTGCACCCGTTCAGCTGTATCCCGAGCTAGGAAGGGTGCTTGTATTGAGAAATGTGATAGTTTTATGTAACGCACAAATTGTCAGAAACATTAATTACGCACTGTTTGTGTTGCATTTTGTGAGTATTATGTCAATTTTTTTTGGTTTTATAGCTATATATGTGAGTGAAATTGGAACATTTTTTTCTTAATTTATCACGCAAAAAACTCTGTCATGACGAGTATTTCAGTGTATACACCCTCTTTCAACGTCAATTGGTTCATTTGTTATCAATTTTTAAAATATGTGTCCATGTCTTCTCGTCCATCCTGTATATTAGACGTTTCAAATACAACAAGAACGACGACTGGACGCCTAAAATGAAAGTGAACACTTTTAAAATCAAATACAACTGCCCATAGAACGGAGCAATCTTAAACGTATGGGCCTTCCAAGCGGTCTTATTTCATAGGGAGCTTGTATTGCATTGTATTGCATTGTGGTACTATATAATTTTTGAGATAAGCTATGTATGTAAATTTGTAAACTGTTACTTTCAGCAAAATGCGTTTCCCCCCAGAACATCAGTTTACCTTGGGGTCTCGTGATTTTTAAAATATCATGCGTAGAATCAGAACAAGAGGAAATCTCATTAAACTCTAGCTCGGGGGTCCGGAGACAAACTTTATTTATAAGATTTCTGTTCACTGTAAATTTACTCAGGAGCAAATTTGAAGGGTCTCACTCCCGGATGAGACGGAAGGAGGACCCTATGCAGAAAATAAGGGTTAAAGGAGGGGAACATGGTGAAATATGTTAAGAAACACTGATCTACGGCACTGCATACAGTTTTTGGAATTGACTAAAGTGATACTTATCAGTCATGATGACTGTACGATCAAAACCAAATCCACAGTGATTTATAAGCTTGAAGAGCTTTGTTTTTGTAAATAAATAATTTATTCCATTTTCCCGATCTCTTTGGCTCGATTCATTTGTTTTGATTTGCCGGTTATATTTGGTTAATAATTTTTCTGGAACAAATCACTTGACAGAAAATGTTTTTCCATGTCCAGTAACACAATCCTCGCAAGGTTTAACTCGTTTACAACGTGGACTTATTGCAATAAATCCTAGATATATTTTTGATATTTTTCTTCGATGCTCTTCTATGATGGAGACATCTCATACGGCTTTACTTTTTACGACAAAAAATACGAGCAAAAAACTTCTCAGCCGACGCCGAGTAAGTAAATGCCTGGGGATAAAGGGTGGAGAACATCTAGTAGTAAATAGTTATGGGCGGGCCTGAAACTACGTACTTCGATCTCGACCAAAGAAATGCTGATAAGAGGCAAAACACAACATTGAGGGATGACATGCTCGCTTTCTTTCTCTTACGTCTTCCCTCTGGAAACAGAAAACTACGCCAAATCTCGCCAGAAAATGGACACGATCTTGCTTTCTTTTTTTTTGTGATTAGCCAGAAATCTTCACAAGTCTTCCAAAAAAATATATTGTTATACCTTGGGACATTATTTTTCAATTTTTTTTTTTTACCGTGAAATTCCACCAAATCCATTCTTTTTACTGTTTGCCTTGAAACATGCAATGTTAAGTAAAATTACAAAGACAAAAGAATATAAATATTACTGGGAAAGAGTAATATCGATAATGCTGAAGTTGGTTTTATGTGGTTCCCAACTTCAAAGTTGTAAATGCGAGCCGATATGTCCCCGTTAAAAAGTTTCGCCACAGAGAGCAACAGGTCTCTACAACAACGACACGATTATTCAATCATTACACTTCAATCGCAGAAGAATCGATGGCAGATTGCAGCACTACACATAGCAAGCCCCATTAAACAGAAACAACTCTTCACGTTCGGTTCATAACACGTGCGTGTACAAGTTCGTTAAAAATTCCGTAGAGAAATGTGTACTAGATGCACGTACGGTTAAGAAGTAGTAGACTCTCGATAATCCGGCGATGCGTTAATATGGGCCGTCCAGTAATCAGACGTTTTTTTGCCGGTTATTTTGTTTCCTCACCGGCCAATTTTTTTACACGAAAAAGATATTCGTATAAACACAAGATACACGATTTTTCACCATTTGTGAAAAATATTAATAACTTTATTTACAGTGTTTGGTATGATTGAACGCTTGGTATGGTTCATCAGGTGATAGCATAGATTATAATTATTATACGTGGTTCACTACAATGTTTGAGAAGAAACGGTGAAAACAAGCGCACAATTTTGTTACTAAAACGTGCCTATTTGCAAAATCTCTGTCAAGGTCACAGATGAAGAGCTGAAACAACATACAGTTGCGATATTATGTATTTCTACCCACTTACAGCTTTACTGTGTTTCTAAAAATTTCAAAAAAATGATTTGGCACAGTGTTTAGACCAATGCTTCTTAAACTGTTTCCGACACGCACTCCCTTTCTCAGGAAAAACTATTCAGCACGGATTACTAATTATAACCACTCTTATACGATCTAAATTCACTGAAATGTCATGGAATTAGAGATACACAACGGTGTGCGTATCATATAGCACCACATACGCACCACTGCTCATATAGAAGAATAGAAAACAGAACAATGTCATGAAAACAAATTCTTTACACTCCTTCGATCTGGAAAAACGATCATCTATGAGTGAATCGTATTATTAACAACGATTTAATCACAGTCCGAAAAATCGATTTCGTTCAAATGATCTCGAAATAAATATTCTAAAAATAAATTACATTAGTTTCTCAAATCTCACTGATACTAATGATAATATAATTTTCCATAGAATAAACTGTCTTCATGATCTGCCATGTACCTGTACTCCATTAGAACAAGTGAGCCCCAATAAATATCTGAGTATCGTTACAGAAATTTTAAATGGAAGTCCCATGTAAAGCATGTCCAATCAAAACTCCGTTTCATAGTTTATGAATTTTATTACTTCAAACATTATCTAAGTACCTGTTTTTTGTTGTCATATTACTATATACTCCCTTTTTCCTTCTCACCTATTATATGGACTCTCCGTTTGGGGCAGTGATTATATCAGTACATTGCAACTTATCATCCAAACCCAGAATAACCCGATCACTAACTGGGGAATTACTCATCTTCAGTGCGTCAGTTGATCTCTACCGACAACTAAACGTAGTCTCTCCCGTTGCAGTATATTTATATTTTTATAAATCTATTCTCCTACTTAGAAACAACTCAGCATTCCCCTTAATTTAGCAAGGACATCAAATAGATAAAGGGTGTTTCAAAATCCACGCACATCATAATTTATGAATGTTTTTTTTTTTCAATCAATATGAACTATTTTACCAAAAATAACGGATTAAACTTATGAATTGAAACATTACCTTTAATAAAAGTTATACCTTGAATTTACTACAAATGTTGAAAATGTTGGCCTTTTCCTCCAGACACATAGGCACGTTTTTTTGCCAGATTGCTTGAGGCTTTACAAAGTCTGCGAGAATTAGTGTGTGAATTGCATTAATGATGTTAGTCTTGATTTCGTCAATCGTAGGGGTGTATTATTGAAGGGGCACCATTTTAAGATAGTCCCAAAGCCCGTTGAAAGAGGCTGCCCAAGTCGTAATGATGACGATCCACAAAAAATTCAGTTCAAACATAAAACGTCCTTCTGACGTGGCACTATCCTGTTGAAACCATTATTACCATTCATTGCTGTTCATCAGTGACAAATTGACTAATAATGCCTGTGTAGAATTTTCCATCAACAGTGGAATCGGTCCCATAATAAATAAAAATGAAAAATATGGACCACAATCCGATGGTGTGATGTAACTGATGGAGCATCAATTGCAACCTCTTTTGTAATCCAAGGCCTATTCATGAAAAATATTAGGGTTTGTAGTTGTGCCAATGCCAAATTTTCGGGCTATCTTAAAAATATGCCATACTGCAATAATCCACATACTATTGATCAACTCAAAACTACCATCATTAATGCAATATCGCACATTAATTCTCTCAGACATCATAAAGTCTCGAGCAATCTGGTGAAAAAAATATGCCTATGTGTCCGGGAAAAAAAAGGCAAAGTTTTCAACACTCATAATGAATTCAAAGTTGTTTTAAACTTTTGTTGGAAGAAATGTTCCAATTCATAATTCTAATCGGTTATTTTCTGTTAAAAGTTAATATCCATTTGAAAAAAAAAATGTAAACTTTGATGTGTACGAATTTTGAAATATCCCGTACAATTGAATTCTGAATATTCCCTTGATACATAAAACGATGAGGAAAAACTATTTTGCCCATATCATTCCGGAATTTTATATAACAAAATTCCACATGATATATTAGTTGTTCTCTTTCCATACCGATACTGAAAATAATGTTACGAAGTATAGACATTTGAAAAGGCTTGGTTAACGCATGCAAGGTTCGCGTGGCAAGCGGTTGTAGAGGAGAAGAATGAGATTCTCTGGGACTGTGACGATAAGAATTCGAAGAGAGAATGGGTGTGTTTGGACGGTTGCTCTAGTTTTAGCAGTACTTTTAGTTTATGTGAATAAAGCTGTTTATTTGTTCTCGAATCCTCATACCTGTGAGTGTCTACCCATCCTCCAAGTCCTCGGTGCAGAATCCTGGAGAGATCCACGTGACGGGACGAATCTGGTGACGGGAGGTTCGTCGAGAGACCCTCCGTCGACGCGACGTAACACGACTAAAAACTACATTTTTTAAATATCTGACATCAACTATTATTTCTGGGGAAAAAAACACATTTCTAAATTTAATTTTATAAATTACTTCCTGCTGTTTGTCTTCAATTATCAAAGTCAGTAAATAATTCTCGCATCATTCTAGCATTTCGTATTTTTCATTCATTATGTATATGTGAGAAAATACCTGAAAAATGTTGCATTGTATTCTGATTGAATACTTATTCTTTCCGATGACATTAATAGAGCAGGCGCAGTCGAATTGGAGGTGTAGTATTCAGGACCGCAACTAGATGCGTGGTCACCCGGGGCAAGCGCGCATTTTGACGTCCCTTGTAATGTTGAAGGAGAGGTTTCAGAATGAAATTTGCGCCCCCTCGGGTCAAGCGCCCGGTGCACGAGACTCACCTGCTCCCCCCCCCCCTAGTTGCGGCCCTGGTAGTATTACCCGAGCAATGTCCTCGTAGGCACCGTAGGTCCCTGGGTGGACCTAGTGTTTAGCTGTTGGGTGGGTTGAACCCCTTAGATGTAAGGCCGGAAAGCCAACTTTTAAAAGCAAAGCTCTACACTTGCGCCAACTTAAAGGGGCAAGAGAGTTTTGCAGTAAAGCCTCTAAAACTCATCGAATGGCAAGCTTTCTCTGTATAGCATGGCAGTGTGATGCCAGGAAGCAGCTTCTATGTCCTCTTCTGCTGAAAGAGAAAAAAACATCAATTTCACAGTAATGAAATTAGTAATTCAAGAGAGTTCATTGCACTAAATAATATTCAAATTTTATTCAAGAAAGAAACAGAGTATATTTGTAGTCAGATACAAGCCATTTAGAGTAGAATTCAATATTGAGGGAAACATGCATAAATATTTGAGCAGTATATTTAGTTGTTGTTTTTTTTGAGTCATTGCCAGTTATAGTGAACACAGGGGCTATCATGTCCGGCAAGAAGAACCACTTAGGGTACGCCATGTTATGTTGAATTAATTCCGATGTATTTATTTATTAAACTTATTTCTTTGTTGTTTGTTTGTTTGTTCTGTCCTTCAAATTGTATTGCAATTATTTATTAGTATTTCGTGTACATCAGTACAGATCCACGTGATTTCGTGATGAATTTGTTTTTCTAATTATTATGCAATATTTTGTGATGATAAAAAAACTTTAAAAAAAACAGGTTTTTTTAAACTGTGAGAAATGCCTCCCGAGACAGATGTCGAAGTTTCTAGGTGGATGGGATAACGCCCGAATTCTAAAAATTATCAGTGAAAAGTTTTTTACGATCACTACTTAGAAATAGTGCATGGGGAGCCGTGAGAAATCTTTGGATGCCCCTTAAAAGAGTATGCAAATTTCAGGTGCTCAAGGAAGCTAATACGTAGCAAAGTTTGAACACCCTTGCAAAGAGTATTTTGTACGAGAGTCCTAAAGAAACACACCCGTGGACCTAGTTTTCAGAATTGGCTAGTCTTGTGTATCAGAGGTTGTGTCTCATTATTTATTTATTTAAAAATACAAACCACAGGCAAAAGCCCAATTACAGTTTGCATATATATGAATACAAGATAAAGATAAAAACATATGTATATAACAAAATAGAAATTTAAAAATATACATCATCCGTATTACTGCATCTTAGAAATTGGTACAATGGAGAATTTTTCAAAACATTAGAACTAAAAATATTACGGAATCTAAGATTCATTCGTGGGCAATAAAAAGTAATAACATTTGGAATATCAGGTGCATCAATATCCAAGTGAAGAATGTTTACAAAAAATCTAGTAAGGGCAGCGGCAAATTTCAAGTGAATCATAACTGAACGATGAGCGAAATATTTCGCTTGGTAAATAATGATTATATGACTGATGTTTCTTAAAATACACATAGCGTAAAAACCTGTTTTAAACACCTGTTTAACTATGTTAAATGTGGATTCCAAATTATGCTGCAATATTCCAAAACAGATCGAACATAGGAATTGAAAAGTAATAAGACTGTGTCGACATTGGGAAAAAGCTTAATATTACGAATTATAAAACCAAGACTTTTGGATGCTTTAGACACAATATAATTAATATAATATTATGTTATTCTGTCCTCAACATTTATTTCACCAACCAATATACCTTATTATGAAACTGATAAATTATGTTGCATCACCTTTTGAAGTATGTGACAGTTTTGAAACACCCTATGTATTTTTTTATCACCATTAGTTTGGTGTAGATGTCTGTAACGAAGGCAAAATACTAAAGAACCATATCAGATAATGAAAGAAAAATGCATGATTTTGTATCTTCATATTTATGCATATTTTATCTCGAAATTTGAATAGGTGGAGCTTAAAAAATCATGATAGCGCATCTTGGTGCCGAAAAGTTAATTAACACCCCGAGGGGAATTTCGAGGTAATCGGGATCGAAAATGTTTCTAATGATTTTCCAAGCTCATGTATCTTTCATGGAAAGCTTTCAAGTACAGTCATAATTTTTGCAAAGTATGACAGTATTTACCTTATAATAACTGCGATAAATACTTTATGAGCTGCATTGCGTACTAACTTCTAATAATCGCATTATCGGCTCATTGAATCGGATGTAATTTTTCTCAAGTGCCGAGTCGTAAACTAACAATAAAAGTATAATAAGATATCACTGCAATAGAAACGCACACAGATATCTGTAGAGAGAAAAGAGACAAAGAACAGTGATAGTGGAAGATGGAATAGCTTTTATTCCGGCTAAATTGCCGACCGGCATAAAAATTCTCAAAATCAACGATGAATTGAGCCGTAAATTCTCACTTTTACGACTTTTACTCAACGGCTCTCTCCGACTTGATTTGAGTGCATTTGCATTTTCGCTCATACACGGGAGCGACAAATATCTTGCAGTGTGTAAAATTTATGGAATTGTTCGAGTAAAGGGATGGCTGTGTGTGTATTTGTATTCATTATAGACTGTAATCTCGAGAAATACTCTCTTCGGAGTAACATTCCGATAATGTCAGTTATCGAATGTTCTCTAATTAGCGATTTTCATTGGTGGAAATGATTTTTATGAACTGTGAGACATGACAGTTATTCTCGTACTTAAAGATTTTGATATTAACTCGCATTTGACATGATGTAATGGTTTCGAGTGACTTCTCTCCGTGTATTTCCGATGACTTTTCATTTAAAAGCATAAAGAATACGAGAAGCGCAAACACAGCAGCAAATAATGATGAAATTAATTTGAATGCCTCGTGAAAGATGACTTTGAAACACGTAATCAGTTGGTTTGCATTCAACATTGACTTGAAAGTTGGAATTTTCAAGAAACGCGAAGTTCAAAAGAATTCAGATTCAACAGAATATTTTATAAACCTCGTTTTTTTAGAATATTTTTCATTAGTGATATTATTTGGCACTGTTTTATCAGGCATGTTTGCGTAAACACTCGGAAGTTCGTCCCGCAAAATTTACACTATAACTTTGAAACAATATTGTTGTAATTTTACTACACATTAAGTTTTTTATTTGACATTCATAATCATGTCCCATAAATTTATAAAGTATTTGAATTATCATAAAAAATTTAATTGAAGAAATTATTGTATTTTTGAATGTGGTGTGCAAGAGTTATTCTCACAAAGAGGGATTTCTTTTATTGAAGAAAACAGTTCAAAATCCTGTCAATAGAGGAAGCTGCACAATCAAAACATTCTAGAACCAAACCTTTCTTCAAGCTCTTCTGTGGCCGATACGTTCATAAAGCCTCAATTGGTGAATCAAAGATGAAGCAAAACAACTTCACCAATAGTGCCTTTTCCACCTATGTCAATATACAAAGTAAACCTTGTATGAGTGCCACCAATAGGAAAGTTCAGAAATGAGCTGTTAATCGTACACTATACATTGTATGGGACTCTGGTTTGCATATTTCAAGGGATTTTTTCGTTAAGTGTTCTCTCTAGCGACAAACGTTTGAACTATTTTTCGTAGCAAAAAAATAATACCCCCCCCCCTGTTCTTAAGAATAAATTCATAGCAATCCGCAATCAAATATAACAAATCCTTGAATTTTTCAACTACTTACGAATTTATGGACACCCTGTATTAAAACGAGTGGTACCGGAATAGAAAAATTGCAAATTCCTTTCGGAATATCTTTTATTGGAAAATCTATTTCTCTAAAAAATCATGCTCGTATTAGATCGTTCGCGTCTCGGATGGTGTCTGAAAGAACTTTGCATTGTTTTTCGAGTCGAATTTATGGCAACAAATGTACAGTAAAAGATTCGAAGTGTGAAAATTATATGTTTTTCCTTCCGTTCCACATATAACAATAAATATTCCCGAATATACGAGGATAGGTTTATTGTCAGGCATTTCATCTAATAGAAACTAGAAAATATGGTGGAAAGAGAGGAAAAATATGGGAGTCATAGAAAAACGACGTTCAGTCAAAGGCATTCGGAACAGATTCCCGGAGGAGTCTTTTGATCCTCGAGAGGAGAGAGAGAGAGAGATGATGAGGAGAAAGGACATTTGCATACTGTTTTCCAGCTCAACCGTGGAAAGAACGCGATGCATAATAATAAATCACATACGGGATAAGTCTTTGAAAGGAACTTTACCGAGGCTGTTGAATATTGAAATGAGAAGGTGGCCAAAAAGAAAATAAGATCCCGATCCTTTAAAAAAAAAAAAAAGGAGAAATAAGAATGAACGGGGCGAGAAAAAAAAGCCCTTTGAAAAAAAAGGTCATTGCATTCATCACTTTTAATATACTTTCCCACTTTTCTTTAAAAATCTAAATTATTTCAGGAATCTGGGCGAAATACCGAAATTGTGAGATGCCGCGAAATTTCTAACGACTACGATAGAAGCAAAATAATCAATAACGTGGGAAATATTATTCGTTTTTTTGCTTTGTTGCGACGTCCTCTTGTAAATGATTTTTATTTTGGTAGGTAATTGTGTTTTCGAAGTGATAAGACTTCGAAATTAAGTTTTTTTTTTATCACATTTTGTATTGAATTATTCTTTAAATCCATTTCATGATGGAAAATTGAATTTTTGGTCTTTTTCGAGTTTAGTTACATTTTAGCTCAAAATATTTTATCCTGAAACAATAACTGAGATTCCCCATGTATCTTTTGCTTTTAATAACTATATCTTGAATTATGTTATTCATGATTTGTTTTAGGATTCAGTTTTATCATCAGCACATTCGTGTCTAGATTCAGTTCTATTATCAACATTCATGTCTAAATTCAGTTATATTATCTCAACATTTGGTTCTAGATTCAGTTCTATTATCTCAACATTTGGTTCTAGATTCAGTTCTATTATGAAAATGTCGGTCTAGGATTCAGTTTTGTTATCAACACTTGTGTGTAGGATTCAGTTTTGTTATCAACACTTGTGTGTAGGATTCAGTTTTGTTATCAACACTTGTGTGTAGGATTCAGTTTTGTTACCAACACTTGTGTGTAGGATTCAGTTTTGTTACCAACACTTGTGTGTAGGATTCAGTTTTGTTATCAACACTTGTGTGTAGGATTCAGTTTTGTTATCAACACTTGTGTGTAGGATTCAGTTTTGTTATCAACACTTGTGTGTAGGATTCAGTTTTGTTATCAACACTTGTGTGTAGGATTAAGATTTGGTATCAACACTTATGTCTAGGATTAAGTTTTGGTATCAACACTTATGTCTAGGATTAAGTTTTGGTATCAACACTTGTGTCTAGGATTCAGATTTATTATCAACATTTGAGCCTACAATCCATCATTAGGTTCTTAGATTTAATTGCATTTGTAACACTTACATCTTAGATTCCTCTTCTGCTTCAGAAAATGTCGAAAATGGGTTTTCAGCCCCTTTTTTGCAATTAAATTAATCTTTGAACCGATCTTAAATTTATGAGTATTTTTAAATCGTGAATTAAAATTTTGAATTTTAAATTTTAATTATGATTACAATATTTTAAATTATGGATTTTTTGAATATTTTATGAAAATTAGGTCAATTATGAATCAAATTCGAGTTTAGTCATGTTTTCACCTGTAGAATGTAAAATTATCAACCTATTTCCCATACAATAACAGATTTCTCCTAATAATTTTTGCTTTAAATAATTACTTTTCGGTTTGTGTTATTCATCTGATGATTTGATCTAGGATTCAGTTTTGTTATCAACATTTGGGTCTAGGATTCAGTTCTATTAACAACATTTGGGTCTGTTATTTGGTTTCAATATCAACATTTGCATCTAAGATTCATCTTCACTTTCAACATTCAGGTTTTACGTTTCAGTTACTTTCAACACTCAGGTCAAAAAAAAACTTTGTGTTCATATATGTAGTCTGAGATCTAATTTCCAACAATTAGGTCTTGGATTCTTTTTCTACTTCAGACAATTAGGTCTTGGAACGTGATGCATAACATTAACACTAGAACAGAGCGGTAATTTTGACCCCCACTTGGAAATTTAGTTTCTTATCCAGATATTTTAAATACACTATCAAAGCATTTTTTTAGGCAGTTCAAAAAAAGGTGGACCAGTTTATGAAAGGCGGTAGAGTGCATTCAAATAATACAAATACAAATACAACGCCACAACAGGCAAATTGCCCAACGAGGTGGCTGACTTAAGAACATCATGGATCCCCGAGCCATTTTTTGGAGGCCCTACCTACTACTGCTACACCACACATGCACCCCCCCCCCGCGGAACCCCCCAACGAATCGGTACATGCGGGAATGCGCGTGTACGTGTAGTGAAACCTGACGTGAAGTTTTTGTTTCTCTGTAATGCTTGTTATGTGTAGTGCTGCCATCTGCCACCAGTTTTTCAAACTATGAGTGAAGTGTTATGATTGAATGATTTATCGTTGTAGGACTGTTGCTCTCTGTGGCGAGACTTTTTAACGGGGAGATCGGCTCGCATTTACGCCTTGAAGTTGGGAACCACAGAAAACCAACTTCAGCCGACCACCACTGTGGGGTTCGAACCCGGATCCTCGCATCGCGAGTCCGTCACTATACAATCTATATAATCTATAATCTATGTTCTATAATCTATATCTATATATAATCTATGTCTTACATGCATATGGCACAACTGTATTGGCATCATTATACAATTACATGAGAATTGATAAAATTGTTTGCCGATTGCGACAGCAGCTTACATTCTTTCTGCTAATAAATTGCGTATTAGCTTCAAATTTAAGATCTTTTCAATGCTCCAGCCAGGATGGGGTGGGATAGAGGTGGTGGAGCCTTAAGGATTCGGGTCACTTCATCCCCCCAAGAATTCCCACCCCCGCGTATTTTATTGAATTCTTTATATACGAAAAGTCTGGCAGCCCTAGTAACCCTTCATTGTTTTTCCTTATGAGAGGGGGTGCCACTTGATTCTAGTGGCGCAACTTGCATTCCAAAATTTGGAAACCAATGAACAATACGCAATATAAATTCCAAAAAATATGAACATAACCCTTTTTTCATGGGGGCCCGGAGGCCCCCAATCCCCTAAAAAACCTTCGTACGACAGCTTAAGTCACACACTTGGTTTAATCCAAAAATATATCAACATTTACAGCAGTATCATGAATTTTTGCAGTAGCGATCAAAAAGACCGTTCCGGTAGTTCCAGTGTTATAAATCACATGCAGGATAAGTCTTTGAAAGGAACTCTACCGAGGCTGTTGAATATTGAAATGAGGTGACCAAAAAAAAATAAGATCTCCTTTAAAAAAAAGGAGGAATAAGAATGAACGGGGCGAGAAAGAGCCCTTCAAAGAAAAGGGCCATTGCATTCACACATCACTTTTAATATACTTTCCCACTTTCCTTTAAAAATCTAAATTATTTCAGGGCGAAATACCGAAATACGATAGAAGCAAAATAATCAATAATGTGGGAAATATTATTCGTTTCTTTTTGCTTTGTTGCAACGTCTTCTTGTAAATTATTTTAAATCTGGTTGGTAATTTTGAAGTGATAAGATTTCGAAATTAAGATTTCTTTATCAGATTTTGTCTTGTGAAAATTGAATTTCTGGTCGGTTTCGAGTTTAGTTATGTTTTTATGTTTTCAGCTATAGAATATTAAATTATAATATTATTTCTGTTACAATAATCAATATTTTCTCGGATAATTTTTACTTTAAATAATCAGATCTTGAATTATGTCATTGATACTATGATTTCGTCTATGATTTAATATTATTTACATTTGGGCCAGGATTCATCTTCACTTCCAATATTTAGGTTTTAGGGTTCAGTTGCTTTCAAAAATAAGGTCAATTTTGGCTTCAAATATTTATTTCTCAGATTTAATTTCGTTCCCAACAATTGGATCTTGGATTCTTCTTACACTTTAGCCAATTATGTCTTGGATCCATCTTGGTCTTAGACCCAATTTCACTTGCTACAATTATGCCTTAGATTCAGCTTTTCTACAATTAGGTTTTGGGGGTTCAGTTTTCCATTTCCAATTAGGTCTACGATTCTATTACTACAAAAATACATTACTCAATACAATTCATTCACTCTCTCTCTCAATACATAATACAAAGTAAATTACTACAAAGGTCCGGGTTTCATTTCCAACAATTTTATCTTGGATTGAATTTTATTTCTGACAATTAGGCACTGTGCAATCAATTTCATTTGCAATAATTAAGTGCAGGATCCAGTTCCAACATTAAGCCCTTCAATTCACTTTCTGAAAATTATGTATTGTGCAAATGAATTTCATTCTACCATTTGGGTATTGAATTTCCCATTTCCAAGACTTGGATTTCGTTTTATTTCGTGCAAGGATGTTTTCACATTTGGTATTACTACCAACCGGTGCAACTCCAGCCAAAATTATTACCCGTGCGAGGCGTCTTTTTCAGGGCTCCTCCGTAGTACAAGTCGCACCATTAATTAAGGATCCAGAAAGCTGATGGATTTGTACACCATACGCCAAGCGTATTCATATTAAATTATATAGCTACAGTACAGTTTTACCTGCAAATTATTCCATCCAATATTATTTATACACTGCTCAAAACAATTAGGGGAGCACATGGTTTTAACAAAATTACGCAAAGATGTATACCGATAAGTAACATAAAATGAATCATCCATAATTTAAAGCCTAGCAGGAAACTTCATATGCAAATCAAAGTTCATGACGTCAAAAACCAGAAAAAGGAGATAAGGGCAGAAATCGGGATGTTGCAGAAACGTCTGTTTTACTGCCGTAACTGTGAAATTCGATTGCGCAGTATTTTTTTTTTGAGACAGGGGGACTTGAGGATGTCTCAACAACGTGATTTACCAGAATCCATGGCTTGGCGTGTTATAGGCAGACTGGAATCCGGGCAAACACAACGTAGTGCCGCGGACGCTGTTGGAGTCGCCAGAAGTGTTGTTGCAAGGCTGTGGAATCGATTCCAAGAAACAGGAAATGTTAGACGTCGACCAGGGCAAGGTCGGCCACGCGCCACTACAGCAACTGATGGCCGGTATATACGGTTAACAGCCCGTCGAAACAGAACAGAGAATGCTACGCAGCTGCAAAGACGGTTGCTCTTGGCAACAGGACGAAGGGTGTCCAGCCAAACAGTACGTAATCGGCTTCATGAGGGAGGGCTCTATGCACGTAGGCCAATGGTCTGCATTCCGTTGAACCCACGCCACCGTGCGGCCCGAAGAAGATGGGCTGCTGAACATCGAGATTGGGAGCAACATGACTGGAGCCAAGTGCTGTTTACAGACGAGTCCCGATTCAGTCTGGAGTGTGTCACCCGACGTGTTCTGGTATGGAGGGACAGGGGCACTCGAAATAACCCCGCATTCGTTCGTGAAAGGGCACAATACAGACGAGCTGGTTGGATGGTATGGGGTGGAATCAGCATAGGCCGACGTACGGACCTGCATATCATTCGGAATGGCACTTTGACGGCCCGAAGGTATGCAGACGAGATACTGCGACCTCATGTCATCCCTTACGCTGGAGCCATTGGAGATTCCTTTGTTTTCCAGGATGATAATGCCCGACCGCATAGAGCTCGTCTGGTGGAGAACATGCTTGAAGCTGAAACATTACAGCGTATGGAATGGCCAGCGTGCTCTCCTGACCTGTATCCGGACGTCCTGCTCGGACGACGCATTGCTGCGCGACCAAGGCCGCATGTTACTGTCCGAGACTTGCAGATTGCACTTCTCGAGGAGTGGAACAGTATTCCCCAAAGTCTGATCGATAACCTCATCGCATCCATGGCAAACAGGTGCGCAGCAGTCTTAGCTGTTCGAGGAGACCACAAGCCCTATTAAAACTCATGCATCATGTCTAAACAGTACTTTTTTTTATCGTTTACATGTAACCAAATTGTTGCTTTAAATCATCTTTTCATGTTTTTTTCCATATTTTCAAAGAATTAAAGCTTAATTCCAAATTTTTTACGTCTTTTTTCGGTATTGCGCATTGATACGCGTGTACTATCCATTGTATGCCAATACGTGGCTGTCTCGCACGGTTTTCTTCACTTTTTTGCTTGCTCCCCTAATTGTTTTGAGCATAGTAGTTAGAATTTACAGGAAAACCATCTTTTCCAACTTTTTCTGCTTTAGCTTTTGATACAAGGTGCCTCTCCTATAGCGGCACACCGAGGGTCGCAAAGCCCTAGAGCCGCCCTCTGACTACCAACAAGTGGGTCAAATGCTAGAAATACTCTAGATTTTAAGATAAATTTTTCGAACTCTATTTTAATGCAGCAAATAAAATTTTAAACAAATTTTTATATCCTTTATTTAAACTTCTAGAACATTACTTCTCTAACACTAAAGTTTCTGAGCCATTTGTTAACACAAAAATGAAAAATCCTGTAACATTTTGAAGAATTAAAATTTACGGAATAATTTACATGCCAAAGTTAAATTTTCTAAAAAAAAAGACCGACAGATCCTTAGAAAAAAACAAAAAAGGAAAAAAAAGATGTCGGAAACTTAAATATTTGATAAATGATATTATATTATCAAATATTATTATCGAATAGTGTTATGAAATACTTTTGATATTGAATATTGTTATGAAATACTATTATTAATATCGAATATTGTTATGAAATACTATTATTAATATCGAATATTGTTATGAAATACTATTATTAATATCGAATATTGTTATGAAATACTATTATTAATATCGAATATTGTTATGAAATACTATTATTAATATCGAATATTGTTATGAAATACTATTATTAATATCGAATATTGTTATGAAATACTATTATTAATATCGAATATTGTTATGAAATACTATTATTAATATGGAATATTGTAAATGTATATCAAATATTATTATCGAATATAATAGGTTTTCCATTATATAGTATATGGACAATGAATGAATGAACGCCAGAACTTTGCCACTAGAGTTATCCCGTTGCCGAGATCTCTCCCAGCTCAGCTTCGTGGCAGTCTGGAACACTTTATTTTGTGTCAAAAAAAAATTTTACAACATATTTTCCCTGGACAATTGGGTACTGTCACGATTAACAAATTTTGTGGTGATTACAGACGAGATGGGATTGGGAGTTTGAGAAGTTTCGGGGTTTAGTTAAGATGAATGTACACATATTAGGATGTAGGTATGTTTTAAAAGCAACTGAGTCCCCCCCCCCCCCCCATGTCATCTCATCTGTTATCTTACACTTGCCATATTATATGCACAGGATACAAAAAGAAAAATACATAAGAATATTTTTGTGAAATAAGAAAAAAAAAAAAAAATATATATATATATATATCCGTCGGAGCGAGTCATCTCGCTTAACACCTTATTGGTGAGCAAATGGGCTTGATAACTTGCGGACTAGAAGCCAGCATCAGTTATATATATAGCATATGGACAGTATATGAACACACATAATCAGAACACACATTCCGGCATGCGCCGATTCGTTAGAAATTCAGTAGGGGACCATTCAAATATTACGTAAGCAGATTTTCTGCCATTTTTTTACCCCATCTCCCCCCTTGTCAGCAAAAGTCAGCAAAACACTGACCCCCCTCTCCCCTGTCAGCAACATTTCGTCAGCAGATTAGAATATTTAATATTTTCATAAAGGGTGGTTGATGACGTAAACAACCTTCAAACCCCCTTCCCCCCCCCATTGTCATCAAAAGTCAGCAAATCCGAAACCCCCACCCCGATGCTGACGTAATACTTGAATGACCCCTAGAGGAATGGGTACGAGGTTCATGTACAGTTAAATAGCATATGGACAGACATGCGACGAGGCATCAGGGTGGGTGCTCCCTATCCTGTATATGAATGTGAATGCATTGACATCATCATCTTTCCCTCCAGACTTTCAAGTCTATCTCCACCTATAATTTCTATCCAGTTAAATGATCTCTCCTCTGAACGGTCTGGTGAACTTATTTTGTAACTTAACGGGATCTATACGGTGTCTCCTAAATCCTTAAATACTATAAAAATTCATTAAAAAAACATAGTATATTTGAATGCGGTATACAAAAGTATTACTCTCACGAAGAGGAATTTCTTTTGGTACGGGAAATCAGATTCAATTCAAATTCCATCGGTTGAGGGCTACCAGCAACAGCACAACACTAACGAAGACTGACAAAATCACAAACTGACGAAAACTTTTATGCTCTGCAGGGAAGAAAATCACATAATTCCAGACCTAACATTTCTTCAATCTGTACCTAATCCGAAATTTTCCTAAAACAACTGCACCAATAGTGTTTCCAAAGGAAACCTTATGAAATCGCCACTATTATGAAAATTTAGAAATGAGCTGTTAATCGTACACCCTGCATGTTATAGAATATGTTATATTTGCCTATTATTTCCAGTGATTCTTATCCATTTCGCAAAATCTATCGAGAAAAATTTGACAAATTTTTTTCTGTATTTAAAAAAAAAAATCTCCTCTGTGTGTGAGAATAACTTTTTCGCAAATTGCATCCAAATATGCAACAATTCTTCCAATTTTCTTTAGTTTTAATATATTTACAAATTTATGGGACACGCTGTTTGTCAGAATATTAGTCTCCCCGAAATAAAATTACATATTCTTTATACGACCGTCATTTTATAATCAATGTTACAACCACCAACTGCTGCTTCCCAAAATTCTGGAAAAAGTCGATTGTTAAGATGTTACCCGAAAACAAACAATATCCGATCTTTCCACAGAACTATATATACACCTATTTCTCTTCTATGTAATATTGCCAAGATATTCGAGACTAATTGTAAACAGGATGGAAAAAACACTTGATGAAAGAGGTATAATAAGGGAGGAACGATTCACCTTTAGAAGCGGACATGGATGTGCACAGCAAGTGCAAAGAGGGATTCAAATCGCCACCTCGGCAAAGATTCATAAAAAAAATCACTGGAACATTGTTTTTAGATTTTTAAGTGGCCTTCGATTGGGTGGATCATGACACACTGATTGTTAAGCTATTCAATCTCAAATTGTCATCACACATCATTATTCTTCCAAATAATTATCTCCGTAAAAGAAGTTTCAAAGTTCCAACTCAGTTCTCTAGTTCTCTCAAACAAAGGCTATACGTGCATCGGTACCTCAGGGCTCAATAATCCTTCCACTGTGCTTCAACTTGTGCATTAATGACTTTCCAAACCCATTAAGCGGAATCTCTAGTATTATATGCTGATGATGCTCTGATAATGTGTTACGATAGGAGGGATCAAAAAGCTCTGGAGAATCTTCAAAATACAATTTATATCATAGAAGACTGGTGCGAAGATAATAGAATAGCTTTCAACCCACCAAAGTGTCAGTTCATGGGGTTTACAAACAGACGAGAATACCTGAGAGATGCAGTAATCATCATTAATAATACTGACCTGACATCTGTAAAGTACTTAGGAGTCTGGTTCGACACCAAGTTTATGTTCGGAAAGTTTGATATCGTATTATTCACAACTGATTTGTCCTCTAAAGTATTCTGTACGTGTAATTTATATATAGATGTGATATAGAAAATTAATGTGTAATGTCTGATATGATTTGTGTAAGAAAGTAATTTTTGCATTCACGACAAATTATTCATTAGGGTTCAACTCACATACCGAAATTGATATTGCTATTTCGTGAAAAATGTTCGGCACATGTAACTTGTATATAAAATAGAAAGTTGGTCAGTGTCGTGTCAGATATGATTTTTAAATGGAAAAATTGTATGCCTTCCTGTCAAATTATTCATAAAAATAACCATATATGCGGTATATCTCATATGTAAATGTCATATGAATAAATATCGTTCCACCTCTAGAAAGTGTTTACGAATTTATTTTTTTTTTTGGTTCCCATATGCCTATATAACATCTATAAATATTGTGAACAAAACTCCGTTTATAAACAAGTGTATACGAAGTATTTTATTTTGGGATCATATCCATACATAAGCCGTACGCAGAATTTTCTCGAGGGGAATTTCAGATTTTTTTGCCTTCTGGGGCGTTTACTTTCTTTCCTGCAAAATAGCGGTATAATCTTATTTCGGGGGGGGGGGGGGGTTTAGAACCCCAAACCCCCCCCCCCCTTTTGCGTACACCAATCTACCAATATTGCATCATAAGATGTCACAAATGAGCTACTCACTCAAACCTTCTTGTGTGTTTGTCATGTCCTAATGTTGCAATGGCCATGCTGAGAGAGTATATGCTAAGAGCTTACCAAACTTTCCTAAAATAGCGTTGTTTTCCCGATTTTGACAATTATTTTTTTATTCTCTTCCCCTTTTTTTTCTCAACACACACACTTACTCTATCCACAATTTTTTACCCTTCACAGTCATTTACTGGCACTTCCTAAGTGTGGTAATGGAGTTTACTTCGGTGCCACCGACAAACCACTATGTTCAAATGCCACTATATATTCGATGTTCCAACGACATAAAACAATATTTTAATTCATGTTTTTTACTTAATATAAAAACATTTTTAAACGTTCCCATTGTATTACGGAACATGACAAGAAAATTAATTACTTAATTAACAACTAAATCGAGACTGAAATTCCCTCTATCTCTAAGTCAATTACCATTACTTGCATGACCTGTGTTAATGAATGCTATATTGGTTTCTCACATCGATGTACCATTCAAGCAGAATAAAGTCGAACCGATACGATTCTGTGTACCAAGAGATTTCGTTTCGTTATTTTTTTATGTTTGATTTATATAAGAATGATCGGAATTTGTTAGGTATTTCTGTTCGAAAAACAAGCTCGAACGTGACGAGAATCGCGGTATCAAAAATAAGAGGAGTACAAGTAAAAACTTTTTGGATCTGGAATTAGAGCATTTTGTTTGGGTGGAAGCCCGATTTTATTTAAAAGCAATCCCTTTTGGGCGACATCTATCCAGTAACACAGGCTGTTGCGAATTCTTTGCACAGCAGATATGTCTGCAACTGTTGGCTTTGAGGAAACAAATTTTCCAATTACAAAAAAGTTTTCAAATGAGGTAAAGTTAAAACAACAAAATCTCATAATTTGTGGGAAAAGTAATGAAATTACCTTTTATACAGAGTGATAAAAGTTCCCAGTTATATTGAAATGTATATCCCACCGTGTAAAAAGCTATTTTCAAAAAAGTTTCATATTTTTAATGTAATATTTATCGCTATAATATACAGGGTGCATATGTAACGGGGGGGAGGACATTTTACTGGCATTTACTGATGATTTTATTGGAAATTTACTGGTATTTTAGAAAATATTTACTGGTGAACCGTTGATTCTAGAGGCCAAAAAGTTTCCAAATAACATGTAGTGCTCAGATATGACATTTATGTTGCAAGGGATACTATAGTTATTGAAAGGAAAATGTGTTAACTTTTTATATGGACACCCTGTGCTTAAGAACTCAGTTATAAAATTGTTGCCCTACTCCTCCTGATGCCAACAAAAAAATTCCACGTTTCTAAGTGCGATATCCGTTGAAATATTCGGATTCGAAAGATAGAGAAAATTTCGGAAGAAACCTCTAAATGTGGAAAAACAGTTTTACCCGCATTTAACGCTGCTTTTTTTCACAAAGTTTTTCTGTTTTTCGAATATCTCAGTGAATATTGTACTTGGAAACGTGAAATGAGAACAGCTTGGATTACACTATGAAAGTTTTATGAAAATCATTTTGTAAAACTTGAAAATTCAACCAATGAGAATGTAGCCAATAGGTTTATTGGGTGTTTTTCTCATGTTTTGTAAGAGATCTTTTGTCAAACTTTTATAGTGTACTACCGGCCTTAGAAACTTTTAGTTGGAAGTATACTTCCAGGATCACCAGTAAAATCCCCTACTCCCGTTTGCTATGCACCCTGTATATATACTCACTATGTTTTGATTACTTATCACTGTGTTGGCAAGTTTCATAGACTAAAAAAACTTGGGAAAGTTTTAAGGAACTTCGAAGAAAAAAAAATCAGCTTTTTAATTTTTCTTCACATTTAATATCAAATTACATTTTTTGACAAGTATTTTGGCAATTAAAGAATTTTTAAACTTGTGATTTCAATTTAAATTTCACAATTCGTGAATCACACGTTGAATCACTGTTGACATGAGCTGAAAAGCTCTAAAAGTTAAATCTTTCCGTTAATATTCGTGCGATGACGTCTAATATTGATAGGAACAATCAACTTCCGACAAACTCCCTTCGATTTACTTCAATGTTTGTGAGTGTCGATAAATGCTACCATCTACGTTTTAAGTCAACATCTCAACAATGATTATGTCCCAGTATTTTAACTTCAGGAATCCGACAACCATCTAATTGAGGTTGTAATAATCATTTGGGGTAAATTAATTTACCCTTAGGCCGAAATTACACTATAAATTTTTGATAAATTATATTTTATAAAACTTAAAAAAACAGTCTATGGGTCATATTCGCTCGAATATAACCGATGCACTTGTTAGTTGTCATTTTTCAAGTTTTATAAAACTGCTTTTCTAAAACTTTTACAGTATAATGCTTCCCGAGATTACGTTATAGATGTTCTCTGAAAGTTATTTTCTAAAATTTAAAATTTCAACCAGTAAAATTATCGGTTGCATTTGCTCGAATGTAACCTATGAGATTTATTGGCTGGATTTTTCAAGTTTTGTAAAAGGGATTTTATCTAGTTTTTATAGTGTAATCTCGGCCTTAAAGAGAGTTTTCATAATGTACCTCTCTTAAAAACATTAGTAGAGATACGTTCCGTATATATAAAGTTATATTTTATTACGATATACTGTACAGCGATGCTAGTGATAGAAGAAATTTGAAACAGTCAGAATAGATGCAAAAAAATAGGTTTCAAATTTCTAGGAGAACGGTTAAGTTTATCCCGACACATGTCGTCCCAACACAGATATTGAGAAATCTGGAGAAATCTGTCCAACGTTCAGGACAACACAAAATATTCCACCATTTATTTCAAAATACAGATTTGTATTAAAATACAGATTTGGGCATTGCACGTGAAATTTGTTTTTTGTCATCTAGTAATGTACCAAACCAGACATGGGCGTATATATTCCCAGACGGACGGGTTTTCGATTTATCTCCAGCCACACACACACGCAATAGAAAAAAGATAAGCATATACCCTCAAACGCTCGGAATCTGATCTCAGTGATGTCACACGAAAAATGCAAATATTTCATATCGCACACGCAACAGAAGTATGATAAAGCTTATCCACTAAACATAAATCACAAAAAAATATAAAAGACAAAGAAATATATCCGAGTAAAATAGCGTCGCAGATTGATCTCTATGCAACAAAGACATGCAAAAAAAAAACAAAAACGGGCTATATATTTTTTTTTTCACGGCCCATTTCATTAGCTCAGTGGGCTCCGATACGGCAGTTATACACATATACGTGTGCACGAGGCGGGCATATGAGATGGGAGCTGTCTTGGAAATACTGCTTTCGACGCCGCGGCTGCAATCGATGCTGAATAACTGAGCGGTAAGAGAGATCCCTGGTAATGTTTTTCCGGATATGGATATTGGATGGCCGGGAAAATACCAGCGAAAAAAACAGGATAAAGCAGACAAAAAAAAAAAAATCGAAAAGAAGTACTACATTCCGAGCACCTGCATCCATTCATATTTTCGTTCACCCATTTGGCTAGCACGGAGTACATAAGGAGAGGGGGAAGAGGAAAAGGACCTAGTCACAATTCCTCCACCAGTCCCTCACTCTCATTTCTCGGGAGGGGTTTTTCTTCACGATCTTACGGTAAATCACTGTCAACGACAGTAAATCGAGCTATTTGTATTCCGCGATTTCCAGGAATGTGTGTGCCTGTGTATATGCGTATGATTTTGGCCCCGAAAACACTTTTTATATATATATATATATATTCACCAACAATTCCGGGACTTTTGGGCTTGTAAGTATGAAAAGCCTTCCTTTTTCCTACGAGGATAGTGTATGGCACGTTTCCATTGGGCTTGCGCCTTTTCTTATTCTTCAACGCTTTCAGACAGAAGTCCTCAATTTATTGCAAATGCGTGTGTGTGTGTGTGTGTTGGCGTGTGTAGACGCAGGGTCTAAGAGTGTGTTCCTGGGATAGAATTTTTCGTCACCGTGAACTTTTCTGTCGGAACTGAGTTCATGGCGATGTATTTTAAATCGGACTAAAATGGATTTGCTTTTCCTTCAAGTATTCCCCCCCCCCCGCCCTCTCTTCAGTCGCGTCTGCGGCGACCGGAAAAAAATTTCTGACTCAGGTCACGTGTGAGGAGAAAGCGGGAAAAAAAAATTGGTTTCGTTTCACTTAAGTTTAGGCCTGGCTAAATTTCAATTCGTCTAAACAAATTTAAAAACGAAAATTTCTTCTCTTTTTATCCATTCTTATCTCTTTCTTTCTTTCTTTCATCTTGCTTTCTCCAGACGCTCTTTGAAAGTCAATATTGGAGTTCGAATTTCAGACTCTCTTGGCGGAGAATTTCATTGGCTATGCAAAAACTGTATGTTCTGCTACGAATAAAATACAATAGTGACGATTGCATTGATTGCGTATACAGGGTGCGTCAGTAGTTGAAACTGTAAAAATTAATTGAAAACGGAACAATTGTTGGTGAAAAAAAATGGGGTTTAGCCCCCCCCCCCCCACCGAATGGGAGCAGAGAGAAATTGGATTTTTCAAACGGAAAAAATCAGTTACAAAGGTTATCGATGGATGGATCGCAGATGAAATATTCCATGAGGATAAATGCAAATCGCGCTGCAAATGAATCGGATTGATGCACGTGAATTCCCTACATTCGCTACTGGCATTCGAAATACCACGTGCGGGCGCACAAAAATTACAGATTTTTGCAAAATCATGTTTAAACATGCATTTTGGCCATTTTGTTCTCGCTCCCCCCTCCCTCCCAAGTGAGTCATCTGTTTCACGGGTTTTTTCCGAAAAAAAGAGTGAAAGCCTGACGCTGCTGTCACGTGACACTTCCGTGACCAATCATGTTGGTCGAAACTGGGAAGTTCGGGAAAAAGTTGTCAAAAACGAGGCTTTTTTTCCTAAGGTACTCGGGGTAGATAGACGCAAAAGACGAGTCTCATCTCAGAACAGAAGGGGGGGGGGGTGGCATGCAATGTTTTCCATACTAGGAACGTCAACCTCTACCCTGCCAGATCATAGAAGACGATGCTCCTTGACCACCACCTCTCATGACGGCTGTCCCGAGACTTCCTCTCTCCATCCAACATCGGTCAACACTTTGACCTTTTAAGACCGGACACACACCCGCGTCCTATCTCGGAGAAATATCTAAGCGTTCCCGAAAGATGGGTGTATCCGGAAAGTTTTTCCTGGTGGAGCCATCCACCACGGGCCACACCTCTGAAGATGACGCTCCTGGGCCACCACCTCTCATGACGCCTCTCCCGTGGCCACCTCTCTCTCCATCTGCATCCAACATCGGTCATCGCTGCTGAAGCAATCCACCAGGGGCGACCATTCGAAGACAATGGTCTGAAAGACGGCCCTGGCCATATTCGATTTTTTTCCCCCTGAAATATTGTCTGAATCACTTCAGACTTGACGTGGTACTTTCTTTCTTTCAAACGGAGCACAACTCGGGTCTATCACTATCTATGGATGATTTACTACCTAGTGAATTGTGCCGGAAATGTAACTGTGTGTGTACCTAACAGTCTGCCGCCATCTATATTTTAGAAGTGAAGTGAGTGATGTGTTATGATTGAATTTGTGCTGTTTGTAGGTCTGTTGCTTGAGTTTTTAAAGGGAGATTGGCTTTCATTCGCGCCTTGAAGTTGGGAACCACAGAAAACCAACTTCAGCCGACGACCACTGTGGTGACGGTGGGGTTCAAACCCGGGACCTCGCGACGCCGTCACTATGACCACTCGACCACCACAGCTTTAGAAGAGTGATGCAATACTGCATTTCTCGCCAAGGGTCATTTAAAAGGAATAACTGGTGATTTGCCTGACAATTAGCGAAATGTTTAGCAAGAATTTGTGATACCCGTATCTATGACCTCAATTTCCCGTATTTTTCTTGAGAAAATATGGTCACCCTTCACCCACCTAAGTATAATAAACCAAAAACTTGAAAAGTGTTGAAAACGTCAAGGTTATAACGAAAAAAAATTCGCTCAATGTTCGATGTCGTTATAACCGAGTTAACTTACAGCCTTGCAGGTTGACAACTACAGCTTATAGGGGGAGAAAATGAGTCTGATTCAACTTCACCTTCAAAATATGCAAAAAGCAAAATGGTTTCGATGAAATAAAATTGATGACATAAACCGAAGTCCCCCGAGAACTATAAACGGATTTTTTCCCACGCTATGGTATTGGTCCGTTCCGTACTTAGCGAAAGTGATAGCAATACCCGAATCATACCATCATCCGTGATTTTCATAAGCGTGCGCGTCTGCTGTACCATATTTGTTAGCATCCATAAATGAACATCTGTCGACACGATATATAACATTTTAAATCCATTCACGAACACTTGGATTTACAAAAACAAATTTAGTTTCAAATGTTAAAATTTTACTTCAAATAGAATCGAGTCATGAATTAAATCTCAATCTCTTGCATAATTTTATGAACTATGAACAGTTTCCTTTATTTTGAATCAATTTTTTGTTCAATTACATTGATATCATGTTATTTTGATGTGTGCGGAAGTTGTTACTATAATACATTTTTCAAAAAAAATTGCAAAACTCAAGTATTGGAGATATGTAAAACATTGTACTCACATAGAGAATAGCATGCACAGTCAGACATAAGTGTATTAAATTTTGAATAAATCAACGGTTAATCAATATATTTCATGATATTTCTACTGGAGCATAGTTTTTCACCCATGTTAAAAGGTAGGAAACCTCTGAATTTAGATGAATCAGCGTTTCTCAACCTATGATCCATGGTCCGGAAGTGGGCCGTAGGAAGATGGAACAAAATTATTCAAAAATATTCAAATGATCTGGTGGCTATATTTTTCATTCAGGTTCAAACTAAGAGTATAAGAAAAAGTTTTCCCTTGAGAAATCAATTTTGCGAAATATCTGTCCTTGTCAATGCTAAAATAAGAGGCTTTTATGGAAGCGAGATATCTCGTCATCGTCACTTAAACAGTTAAATAATAATCCAGCAAATACGGGACATTGCCAGTTGTCGTCAAAAATCATTGCCAAGTGTAGGCACAATCACCGATTGCAATTGAAATTTTTGAAAAATTGTGGGAAAAACGTAAAACGTTAAACCTAACATGTCCGTATGACTTATTAATTCAACAAGCTTACAAAAATGTAACATCATTTCTCAAAAGTCAAATAAAGTTAACAAAAAAAAAAATGTTTACACTACTAAATTTCCTAACTGCAATGCATCAGCTAAACGCTGGAAATTCATTAATAAAATACTTGGATCAGAGAACAAAAATAAAATAATGCCTCAGAAACAAATTCCCAATTACTAGCTAATAACTTTAATACCCATTTCGTGAATATTTCAGAACATAGACAGTCACAAAATGATAATTTTAAACAATATATACACACTAATGACAAATCTATCTTTATGATGCCTACTGATCAGTATGAAATATCAAAAATAATTAAATCACTTCCAAATTCTGTTTCCTGTTTTGACGGTATAACTACAAATATTCTCAAAAGTTTTCCTATCAATATTCTTCAAATTTTGGCAACTCTAATTAATAATTGTATTGAAAAGGGGGAATTTCCTGGATCTTTAAAATCTGCAATAGTAATTCCTATTTATAAAAATGGAAATTCTAATGATTTGAACAATTATAGACCTATTTCTATTTTACCCTCCACATCTAAAGTTTTTGAGATGATCCTCAAAACTAGGATTTACTCTTTCTTAAACCACAGTGAATTCTTTTCCTCCAATGAGAATGGATTTCTACCAAAAAGAAACACTGAATCTGCACTTTTAAACTTTACTGAATATGTGTATAAAAATATCGATTTATCTCGAAAAACTATAGGCATTTTCTTAGATATTAGAAAAGCATTTGATAGTGTTGATCACAGAGTTCTGCTCTCTAAATTGCATTCTTGTGGTATCAGAGGCAACGGTTTTAACATTCTCCACTCATATCTTACTAACAGAACTCAAAGAGCAAAATGTAATGCTCATTTCAGTAATTTTATGCATATTATCAGCGGAGTCCCACAAGGATCTGTATTAGGCCCGTTATTATTCATTATCTTTATTAATGACTTATGTAATCTGAAAATAAATGGTAAAATCATTACATTTGCCGACGATACTGTCATTCTCTACTCTGGAACAGATTATCAACCACTTATCACAACAATTAATAGTGATCTAATTACAATTCGAAACTGGTTTATTAATAATATTCTTAAGTTAAACGTTTCTAAAAGCAAATTTATTAATTTCTCTTTACGTAATATTCCATCTCTTGAACATAACATAATACTCCATGAACCAAATTGTATCAATTATAATTCATGTAATTGCCAACGTCTTGAACAAACTACTACGATAAAATACCTTGGTATTCATGTTGACCAGAATCTAAAATGGCTTTCTCATATTAACCATTTAAAAGATAGATTGCGTTTCATGTTATACAAGTTTTATCATCTCAAATCTATCGTGAGTAAAACCTTTCTACTAACCTACTATTACTCAATGTTTCATTCTCATTTACTGTATGGTCTCTCAGTCTGTGGAAGCGATTATGTATCTAATGTTACTCCTATTTTGTCTCTACCAAAAAAAATTATCAGGCTATTGACATCTGATTATAACACTCCATCTAACGAACTCTTCCATCAACTCCAGATATTACTTCTACGTTACTTATATTTTTATAGATCAGTAATGATAATTAAGAAGAATCAAATTTACTTTAACCTCAAATTCATCCCGCACATCCGCTCGCCTTAATTTCACTTATTCACTACCTCTGGTTCACAAAACTATACTGAAAAAACATTTCAGTTTTCTCGTTCCAAAATTTTATAATACCCTTTCCATTGAGATTAAAGAGGCAACTACATTCTCGAGTTTCAAAACAAATCTTAAGTTCCATCTTTTCCAAATTCCAGACATTGAGATCCACTTTTAATTTCATCCTCGGACTTTTTCGCTTAAACATAACTCATTTTCTCCCCTTTGCTTTATCAACTCAATGTACGAACAAATTTAAAAAAGTGAAAAAAAAAAAAATTCTGTCAACATATCCAACCTTTTGCTCACAAAAACTTAGACAATTGCTAATGCATCGCATTGGCACAGATGTACAGTACTGTATTCCGTATATGTTTAATTCATGTTCTCACATTGCATAAGTGTTTCAGCACCTTCAACCCCGTTACATATATATTATTCACACCAATTGTATATATCTTGTCACGACCTATTGTTATGCTAAATTTAATTACATTTCTCTCTTTCCTTTCTCATATTTTATTTTGTTTCTGTTGTTTATTTTTCACGTATCATTACATTACATGTTTCTAATTTTGTTTCATTAATTATAATTTTTTTATTTGTCAAGAATTTTAATTTATTGTACTAATCTTAACATACACAAACATTTTGACTGTAACAACCAGTATGGGACTAGTGTCTCCTTGGTTGTTTTGTGCTTCTATATGAATATTTATATTTCTTGTTATGATTTGAAATAAATAAAGAAATAAAGAAATATGTGAGATTATTATTCATGATTTATGCAGTAATTATCATAATATAATTTATATTATGAAAATGTACGTGCGTACATTACACACACACACACAACTTTAGAAATTATTAAAAACTCAAACAAGCGTCGTTGAAAAAAATGCATAAAAAGAAGTCGGAGCAACGGAAATTGCACGGGACACAAGTATTACATCAAATTGTTTCAGACATTTTACTGATCCTTGTTTTCAGAAAGGTTGAGAAAAACTCACATAGAATAAGCACTAATGCTAGATTGTGCATATAAGCATGATATCACATTATATTCATGGGCGGAGATACTGGTCACCCAGCGTCAAAGGTACAGTCGACTGATTTAATGTATATAATGTTATGTATATATATATCCATTTCCAATCATTGGAATGCCGAAGAAGAAGAAGTTACCTTCGCTTTTTTGTATAAAATTGTCAATAATGTAATTGATGACTGCTACCTTCTTCAGCTTGTTGATTTTTCTGTGCCAATTGGAAATAGGTCCGTTCAGTGAACTTTTCGCATCCCTAAATCCCGAACAAATATTTTACGACGGTCCCCTATTTTTGAGATGTGCAATATATTTTATATAATCAGTGCGATGTGAAACCCGATATGTTCAATTCAACTATAAGAAAATTTCTTAAAAATTATGTGTGAGTATTGAATATTCATGTTATTATGCATTCCCGTATGTATTTCTATTGTTCCACTCGTTTTTTTTTTGTTTTTTTTTTTGTAGTTTGTTGTATTTGCGTATTTGTATTTTTCTTCTCTTGTCCATCTCTGTAATTCGGCAATCCTTGCCTGTTGAGACGTGAATAAATAAATAAATAAATTGCCATCATATCATCATCGTGCCCCTCAGCAATAATGACCGTGCCCCCTAGACTTCCTACTATCTCCACCTATGATTATATTATCTTCGTTAGTATCCATGAACAAACATCTGAATGCACAGCCGCGTTTCTCGAATACTCAAAATTTTCCACCCATGGAAGGGTTTTTCTTTTCACATCACTCGTATAGCAAACACGCATCGGTGGGACTTGAAATGAACTCTTTCTCCTGATTTCCACTCGAAAGCGAATGACACTCATCTTTTACGCTTCATTGAAATAAATTATTTCGATTCACCGTCTGAGGAATCTTCGTTTCAAGGAGTTCGTTGATTGGCCAATGAACCTAAAAATTTCCGATTCGAAAATGAAGGACCGTCTTCTTTTGTCCGTGACGAGAACATACAAAAGAGACGACTTAATCTTGACTTGTGCGTGCATGTGTATATAAACCCGGAGACGCGTTTTCACGGTCTTTTAATCTATATGCAAATCATATTTTCGGTTCATGCTACCGCCATCATTTCTCCAACATTATAAGAAGAAGAATAAATAGAAACGTCTTAATTTAAGCACTTGTGGTTTAAAATTCACGTCTTGCGCTTGATCGTGTCAATTATTCTGTAGGGTTCCCATTGATTTCTTGTAGGTATGTTCGGAAATTTAACTCCATTTGCGTGAATTCGACTGCGTAAAAAGATTCCTGTGTTGTTACTATAAGTATCATCATATGAAACAATGGTTCTTTTTGCGAAATTGCAAAAGTGATGAATTGATTTTTATCAAAATTATCAAAAAAATAACATTCATCTATGAAATATAAACAAGCATGGTATTCAAGTCTCCACCAATCTTTCGCATTCTTTTTAATCGATTTGCTCGTTCAACCTCTTCTCGTAAAGAACGAGATATCTCGGTCAAGAGCGAATGAAAGGAACTATCTCTATTTACTCTACATAATCATATTAGTGAAACACCCGACCGATATGAGTAGTAGTGAAATGTACGTTTCTGTGCAGTAGGAGCTTCTATGGGAGACATCGCATTTCTTTGGAATCTTTCTTTCGCAATTTTCCAGAAACGCACATTTCACTACTTCTGATAGGATAACCAATGTTTCTTGAACATTCTATTCAAGCAGTGTTTAATTTTTGAAATGAAACACGCTATTTTTATTGTTGTCTGAATTGAAGTCTGGATTAAAAAGAAAAAAAAATGAAACGGCAGGTTCATGTTTGGTATAAATGGTGAATAATCTTACTAATATAAAATAGTTGACGGGGGGTAACTTGATCAACTCGTCAGTATAGTATATTTGCGGCCGTATTCACCAACACAGTTTAAACTGCAATCGCAGATTAAATGATCGACACGGATTGGTTAAAATCCTCAATTTAACCAATCCGTTCACCTGCGATTGTAGTTTAAACTGTGTTGATGAATACGGCCGTAAATGTATTATATTGACGAGTTGAAGGAAGGCCTCCGCACGAGTTGCCATAAACGTCATTCAGACTACCTAGCAAGTTTGCCACATTTTGAAATATAGCATCCTATTTGGCTTCTTCTTATCTTGGCGTAGAATCTTCCTGATTGGCTCACAAATACCGCATAGTGAGTTGATGTGGAGCATAGAAATCGTCAATTCTGAGCCCGATCTTTTCTTTTCCGCACAATGATGATACTGGCACAAGCAGGGGATATTTTTCCCTGAATATTCAGAGGAAAAATAGACGACTTACTGACGTCACAAACAGCGTGCGGAAGCCTTCTATCTCTAGGAGTTGCTGGTTGAAGTCACGAGTTTGTCAAATACAAAAATATTTTATATCTTGGTATATTCAATACTAATAATTACACCCGAAATAATAGAGCCCGGAAATTCAGATAAATGCCATAAATATCTTATATCTTTTTTGCCCATTTTCAAACTTTTTTTGAGATTTTTTCACCATAAATGCCTGTTTTGACATTTCTTTTATGTTAATTCGTGAATTTTAGAGGACAGTTTTAGTAAAATTAGATATTTTCAGCATTGAAGCATTGAGAACTCCCAAAAGAATTCCTCTATATAAAATCTTCAACCCTTACTATTAATTTTCCCAGACAGAAATCCTTACTTCCCTCCGGCCCTATTTCGACACAAATAGGCATGTGTGCCCGAGAGATAGGAAACATGGTATTAGGCATAGAAGTCACGCAGACTTTTCATCTCCGCTATACCTAACTTTCAGATAGCAATCAAAATGCTGTCGAATTCGCATCAAGAATGTGATTTTTACACGAAAGTAACCCATGTACGGTATGAGAAATGCTGAGAATAAGTTGAAGTTTGTCGCTCCACATGTTGCTCATGAATTTCACAGTATTGTAGTTGAATAGCTGACCGATGACTGTCTTAATAGCCCATAGGCAGGTTGGCATCATTAGCTACAACAGGGTGGGATGGCAGCTGACAGGGCTCAACACAAACAGCCCATGTTAATTTTGATTTAACTTTTTACACCATATTGATAAATAAACTGCAGACAATCATGATATTTCAGATACACAAAAATCATGTTCAGAATTTAAGAGATCTTTTTTTTTAAATCGACGCAGACCGACCGAATACAAACCTCAATACTTAAAAATTTTGAGGAAAATGTCGTTAATACGAAATTTTTTTTAATAATTCCATTTGCAAACGTTATGGTTTTGATATAATTATTATTTGATTCCAGCTAGCGCTATTTTTTGCGTGTTTGTTAATTACGTATAAAGTATTCGATTGAATCGAATTCCGACCTAAACTCGAGTGACCATAAACACTTCTTCTTTGGCATGATAATACCAAATTAACTTGATTATAATAATGTAGTTATTATAATCTATTATTTTATTAAAGCGGTATATTGAGTGAGTGCTGCCAAGATTTTAAGCAATTTTCGTAGATTTCTTGTACTTTTCCTTTTCACCATTAATTATAAATGTCTTATTAGTGCCTTATTAGACATTTTTAGTGTCTTTTTTGCCCTCCTATTTCGACCATTTTTAGTGTCTTTTTTGCCCTCCTATTTCGACCATTTTTAGTGTCTTTTTTGCCCTCCTATTTCGACCATTTTTAGTGTCTTTTTTGCCCTCCTATTTCGACCATTTTTAGTGTCTTTTTTGCCCTCCTATTTCGACCATTTTTAGTGTCTTTTTTGCCCTCCTATTTCGACCATTTTTAGTGTCTTTTTTGCCCTCCTATTTCGACCATTTTTAGTGCCTAAACTTGAGAGCTCTACTAATCATATTTTCAGCAAGCTATCCTGTAACATGTAGTTCGATGAAGGATGATGGTAACCTACCCATGTATCCCTGAAAAAATATCTACCAAATAAATTTAAAAAAAAACATTTTATAGGCACCAGAATCTGTGTTACTCCTTCAGGGGGAAAGTGTATATATATATATATATGTGTAATAGCAGAAGCAGTGGCTCTTGTCGTTCGACTAACACCGATAAGATGCTAGGAACATTTCTCTTGTGACCACACGTTGCTCTCTCAAGAAAAAAGAAAAGAAAGTGCTTAAAATTTCAAGAGAAGCCATTTTTTCCCCCTTTCTATTTTTTTCTTCCTTTTTTTTTCATATCAACACCCAAGGGATTTCGAAATATTTTCGCTTCCAATCTTTTTTCTCCCCGTCCTCCACAATAGCTTTGAGACACATATCTGGAGTATGTACTAGTGCCAGCAGATCCTGTGTGTGTGTGTGCGGCCGGTTCCTAAATCGTGAATATCTCCTTCGAGGATTTTTCCTAGGAGTCCAGAAAGGAGAGCATCAATAAATATGTATGTATGTGGGAGTTTATATATCGGTTCCCAAGTGGTGGATTTTTTTTGCCTCCTCTTTTATAGTGGATGGGGTGGAGAGAATACAAAACGCGTGGTGGAACAGAATTAACTAGTGGAGGAGACACAAGATTTTGTTTCAGAAAACCTGGTTTTTATTCAATCTTGCAACCCTGGGGTGGTCAACACTTTTCCAAACCGGCCACCGTCGAAATTGGTTTTGATGTGTGTGCATTCTACTATTTTAACACGCAGGTCATACATCCCGTTTTACGGGGCACGAGTATTCTCTCCGGTAATGCCAAATATTGTTCAGTTGTCATCTTACTTTCATAAAAGTGTTCAGTTTGTCACTCGTTTGAGTTCTTAATTGTTTTTATTTTTGAGTCATAAATTCGATTATCGCAATGCACATTGTGTATGTACGTATATCGGTAGAAGTTCATCTTACCTACACCTTATTGGGAATCGACACTCGAACCCGAGGACTCAGGGTGCTGAGTCTCCTTCCCAATAAGCTTTGTAAGGGGGATTACCCCCTTCCCTCCAGAAATCATGAATATATAATGTAATATTATACAATGCATGTTTCCCATGCGGATTATCCTGAATCTCGTACGCATGGAATATCTGGAAACTATGCCCAAAAACGTAAAACGTAGCAAACGCATTCAATAGAAAGCCATCGCGTAGTCATTATTTTAAGAGTGCCTACCATATCGAATGTAGGTTTTGCAGCCTACGAGACTATCATTCATAAAAAAAAATGATTGTTTGGAAGTTGTAGGGAATTTCTTTTTGGTTGAATTTCTTGAGAAGCATTCGTGTGCCTCGGGTTAACCACCCCTGTTGTAAACAGTCATAGCAGTTCTGGTACTTGACCGTAGATGCACTTCATGCCCCCCCCCCAACAAGTGTGAGCTTGTCTGGGACATTTTCTTCATGTTCAGATTGTTGTGTTCCAACAACAATGTGATTCTTCATGTTCCAGCCCTGGTGCCCGGAACACAATTATCGTCATTTTTTTAAGCGACAAATTCAATATTAGAGGCCCGTGTTTGTCCAGGTGCCCGTCAAAATCAGAACCTGAAGCCTTCAAGTCCTGAAGCTCTGCTCTAGGGTGTGGGGACCATCATAAACATTCCTCTGAGGAATCTTTAACGAACTGGTGCATTGAATTGGATTGGAATTAGAATTTTTTGGAGCAAGGGCCAGTTTGGTCGAATTGCGCCAAAAACAATTAACCAACTGAAATTAAGATAAAATGTATTCTTGTCATGTTAGTAAAATAGAGTATGTATGAAATAATAATAAAAACAATGACGTAGAATGTAAAAAATCTATAATATGTCATAAAAACGAACATCTTCGATGAACTGGAACGTGTTTCGTAAAAACATTCCTTATCAGATAACCCAAATAACCTAGGGAACTTCTAACAGATATTGCATGATGGCGTGTGTGTTCTCAATGAATAGCCCACTCGTATTCAAGTTGTTTAGTTATGCTTGTTTCTTGTTGTTGCTGCTGCCATCTGGCATCTATATTTCGAAGTAAAACTGTACGATCCCTGGATTTTCATGTTAAGGAGCTTGTACGAATGCTTACACGGTTCGACTTCTGTTTACCGTGTTTTTGCTTTCCTTATCATTTTTTTTCTTCTTTTCTCCTCCCCCCCTTCCTGACCACAATTCGGTTCCGATCGCAGCGCCGCACAGCCTACTTTATAAAAAAAACCCAAAGAGACGCAACGCAGCAAGATCCTTTGTTGAATCCATTTTAGGCGGGTCGTCCCAAATTTGCGTTCGTCTAGTGCGCACGTGAGGCTAGAGGTGAAATATTCCGTGGCATCCGTACACATCGATAGCCGCACTCCATTCAAGAATAACATATAAGCCTGCACATGTGAACGCGCCTTTATGTAAGTATCGTGTTGAAGTTGTGACTCTGCGGTAGACTAGACTTTCTCAAAAAAGGAGGCCGACTCCCATTCGCTGCTCGAAGTTGGATTAGCGACGGTTTTTAACAGGTACAGGCCCAGAAATCGCTTGCGTTTGGGTGTGAAAGTAATCAGATAATAAAGATAAATGTTGGAATGGGTGTGATCACATGAAACACATTTGTCTGTGATTTCGGGTGTCGCAATCTTTTTATATTTTTTTTCGTTTTTCCTGATGGAGCATCGAGCTTTCATGAATTCATGATCTTAACTGCGAAATCATGGACTAAGATCATTTTAAATACTTATAAACTGTAAATTGCATTATGGTAACAAGGATCCGAATTTTTCAAGAATTTTCCGAATTTTTCTCGTAAATGCCTCTTTTGACATTGTTTCATGTTCACTCATGAATTTTAGAGCCCATACTCTATAGAACTTAGATATTTTATGCATTAAGAACTCATCTATTAACCCTTTCAAAGTACAGGGTGTATAGTAAAGAGGAGAGGTATGAGATTTTACTGGTGAATTGATTACGTTGATTCTGAAGATACACTTCCAATAAGAAAAAGCTTCCAACTATCGTTTTGTAGTCGGACATGTCATTCGTGTTCAATGGGGTAATAAAATTAACTTTCTATACAGTTCCCGTGTGCCCCGAAACCCAATTAGAAAGTTATTTCCTTGTCGCTTTTGATGCCAATGAAAATAAAATCCACATTTCTAAGTGCAATATTCGATGAAATATTCTAATTCGAAAAACGGAGGAAATTTGGGACAAAACAGTGTTATAAGGGGGTTGGTTCACGCAAATTTTCCAAAAAACACATTTTCGAATTTTTTGAATTTTAAATACTATGAACTTATCTACGTCTGTGTCCATGTTTTTCTTCTACCTGTACTAAAAATAAAGAACATTTTTTCGAAAACCGCTCATTCAAATGTCTTGAAACTTGTGTGTCTCGCCACACCATGGTGTTATGTACGTACTTTTATCACGGGGATTTTTTATTTAAATTATTTGAAAAAAAATTATGGTACTAAATTGGGTAAATTCAGGTGGTGTGTGAAAAAATTGCATATTGTTGAAGTTAAAATTCGAGAAAAGAAATAACCAACAATTGGAGTCCTAAATGGTGTTAAATTGTATAAAAATGTCCATAGTTTTTTTTGAAAAAACAATGAGTGTGTAAAAGCGAATAATAATTATTTTTATATGTTTCCCTAGAAAAAGATTCTCCCCAAGATCGTGCCCCATTATATACGGGCAACATGGTTTCACTTCCCCAGATTACAATTTCCCGCCCAGGATCATTACCGTTACGGGCAAAACTTAGGTTAGAACTCGCAAGTATTGACGATATTGACGTCTTACAACAGACAGACAGAAGCATTCACAAATTCAAAAATAATTATTTCAATTATTAATTTTTTGTTTTATACTTCACCATGATTCTCAATAATTTGAATTTCATCTCACGTATGGGAAAACTGAGTTGTGGTCATTTTTGTTCAACAGATAACAAAAATCTACCAATTGTAGTAATTTTTCTCAGCGCCATCTCTTGTTCTAATGTTTTGTCATTGAAATGAAAACTTGATTTCGTTTTAAATTGTGCTATACAGGCTGCCAAAAATTGTTTACTCAATGGATGTATATTATTCTGTAACCGTTGAAATTAGAAGCATACTTCCAAATGCAAAACGTTTTCAAATGACGCACGATTTCTTGAAAAGTGCCGTACTCTTGTTGAGCGATTGTACACATAGAAACATCGATGTGATAATGGATTCTCCTCTTTGCTTAGTTAACAGAGAGGCTTCGAATAAAATTTGGGAATTTGAAGATATTCCCCCCCCCCCATTGGTCTTCACTAGAGCTCTGAAGTTCAGTCGACATTCCAATAAAGGCATATGTTCGCTCATTTTCAGTGTCTAACTGCGGTCTCTGATTATAACCATAAAATAAATATTCATCTATCATATTTGTCATGTTCTTTGTTATATTTGTAAAACACATTATTATATACAGGGTGATCCATAAGCTAGTCTACAAGACTATTTCTTGCAACCGTTGAATCTAGAGGTATACTTCAAACATGTGTGAAAGACTTGATACCAAGCGGAGATAAAGGTGAAGTTCGGCAATGAAATTCGCATGTCTCCTGGGGGGAATCGAAGCACAAACCTCTCACAGTCCGTGTGAATGCTGTACTTTTAACCTACAGAGGACAGACATTTTCTCTACTTAGAGTAACTTTTTTCTTTTATAATATAGATATCAGAAGAGAAACATCTTCTTCCTCTATCAGGAGACTATTTTCGTCTAGAGGAGCTAAAAGTAGGAGGCTGCCCTGTGCGGTCCCGTTCAGCTTTCATTTTTGCTTCAAGTAAATAAAATGTGCGCGAGAGGTTGGCAGAGTTCGATTCCCCGCGAAAGCATGTGAATTTTCTTTCCAGGCTATAGATATTCATCTCCACTTGTTATCCAGTCTTTTGTACTTTGTATAAGCAGAGGAAAGAAACAGAGTTTTTCTCTTTCTGACACCAATTACAAAAATAGCAATTCTTACCGAGATGTTTATTTACAACAACTCCAGAAAAACGAAACGCCCTTGCACTGGGAAATTAATAAGAAATGTAAATAATGATAATAATAAATAATAATAAAAATCAGAAGGAAAAGCATTTCGCATACGGAGCCTGGTCGAAATCTTCAATAGAGGAAGCAAATCTTGTATACAAGTTCTGATGGCAGACTGTTGCATATTCTCGCGGTATGGCATCTGTGCCCATAGAAAAGGCAGTCTCTTCTGGCTGTTGGTATTCTTATTTGGAAGTGATGCTCGTCTGTCCATGATCTCGAAGTAAAGTTCTCCTGATGGTAGATAAACCATTTGGTGGACTAGTCTGTAGCATATTTTCAGATCTGCGGTGATTCTACGCCATTCCAGAGAGTGCAAACCTAGAAATTGAAGCCTCTCGCAAGCTATTCATGCCAGCTATACCTTTGATAAAGGACCTTGGTGGCTTTTGGAGGATCTTTATGATTTTGATCATTTTTGTCGCACCACGATCATATTCTGCACACGAGGGCTAATTAGACCGGGACCTTACAATTTATTGCCGATTCCGAACGGCAGGCTTGTTTTTATGCTCATCGAGAAGTTGTTGTGCTAACCCCCTCGATGGAGGACTCCTTGCGGTAGCAATGTTTTTTGCGGTCATGTCACCGTTTCTGTTTTACCCCTGTGTCAGGAAATGTTTCTGACAAGGACGAACCGGGTATCGAACTCGAGACACCTCTAAACATCCTTTGGTACTTCAGGCGAGTATCTTATCGACCTTACCGCACCCACCTTAATTTTGTAAGGGGCCCCATACTTGTGAACAGAACTCCAGAGTTGGGTGAACGTACACACAGAAAGCATATGACAACGTATACACATCATATTTGTGGTATGTCATACATAACATGTATGAAGTTACATTAGCTTTACAAACTATGCCATGATAATGTTCAGTATGTGTAGTTCACCCCGGCCCGGTGAATATGAAACATACGGGGGTTCCACAAAGAGAGCATTTATTTTCTCAACGAAAAGAAATACATACATATGTACATCGTACCCCAGAGAGCACCATCAACATCTCGCGAGCGAAAATTTGATACCTCCGGGGGCTTACAAAAAGTATTTTGTATTAAAGAAAAAAAATTAGCATAGCATCACATTGACATATAGTCTCAACATAAAAATTATGTATACTACATCCTACCCCAGGGAGCACCATTCATATCTCGCGATCGATAATCGTCAGTAAAATTCAGGATGCGGCTCATTTAGAAATACCTAAATCCACGCATGTATCTAATTGCTGCAACGTTTCATTACCTAGTTGATAATATTCGCGATCGGTGCATTTTTGCCCAAATGCATTGGTCCGCTTTTTGATAATGAAATATATGGAGTTTGAACTGACAACTCCACTGGAAAAGCTGTTGGTGTTTTCCACTGGAGAGAACAGCTTCTCGTCATCAGCGAATTGCAGCAGACGGATGGGTGCAACAGCCTTAGTGATATCGTAAGTACACATAGTAAAAAAGATCGGGCTTAAACCAGATACCTGGATGACTCCGCTTGACACCTGGAATTCTCTGGACAATATTAAGCACTAAAAACTATTATGTTTTGGTGACTTATTGCTGTGTTGGCAAGTCTGTATTGGATTAAAATATTTCCATTTCTTGCGCAAAAGTACATGTTCCTTTGTACACAATTGTAATTATCTCCACTATTGGTTATTTCATTTGAAATATTTGTCTTTTAGTAAAAGATTAATGGTTTTCATCACTTACCGTGCGAAATATTATCTAATTCTCTTGGATAAAATTATACAAATTTAACTATTTATTAATCCTCTTCACACACACACACGACCAAGAAACGAAATGAAAAAAAACAAAAAAAAGGCGTTGGTGGTTCTAACCTTAAATACTGGTCGCGTAAGAAACGCAAATGAAAAAGTGAGAATTTCATCGCGAAACAACTTAACTAAAAAGACTAAACTATTAAAATTATTGAAGTGCGAAACTATTCTATTTTTTTAGTCACAATGGCAATTATGTTTTCTTTTACAAAAGTTTACGCTTTGATTTTAATTCAAGTTTTCGCAATTTATGAACCATACCCTCAATCATTAGTGATGAATGCTGAAAAGTTTGAAGTGGATTTTTTTCCCTAAGCAATTACTGAATTTATAAACAAGTATTTTAGTAAATCACTTTTCGGAGCAGACTCCACATTTCAGTAACTGGAAGTTTTATCGCACGGGGACTGTATAAAATGTTTTTTTATTTTTTATTTTCTATGTATACGACCCCTTCAAAAATGCATTTGAAGATATCGCTTGGAAACTTTTTGTATAATAGGACGTATACTTCTAAAGCCAAATAGTGGAAATAGTCTTGTGTATAATTCGAATCAGAAAGAGAGCCTATATATAGAATTAACATGAAAAACCATGTACGAGTAAAATAACAACTGAATTTTCAAACAAATATTCCAATCCAGGTACCGGAATAATAATCACATAAAGTAACAACTTATACAACACGAGGAAAATGGAATTAGTACAGCAAGTAGCGAAGGAGAAATAAAACAAGAATATTGGAATTTTTTCAAATTATCTCCCGATGCAAAATAACATTCAGGAAAAATTTCCCAACTTGCACGAATAATTATATAGTAATCCTAAAGTAAGAAAAGAAAAAGCAAATTCTTACATAATAACGGATGCGGACGGGGTGGGGGGGGGGGGTCTTAACGTCAATATTATGTCGCAATCCAAACACTCTCACATGAAAATTTAATATAAATGTAACATGATAAACGAAAAACCACAAGCGGAGAAAGTAGCGTGCGTTCTATCCTGTCGACGTGGGTGTATGTAACACATAGAGTCTCGTCATCTCTCGAAAAGCTGGAAACGAGGTGAACTAGGATTAGTTTACCCCTTCGGCGAAAACGAATAAGAATAATAATAATAAAAAAATTGGGAAATGTGCAACACGATCCGGAACATTTAATGAAGACAAGGATAAACTTGTCTTCCATAGTTTAGTAAGAGAATCGCGTGTGATGTGTGTGCCTAAGGGCGGTGGAGTGTCCGTCGGATATGAAGTCGGCCGGTCGCAAGCAGAATTTTAATGAGTAAGTACATCCAGTTTCCGATACGTAAAGCACATTTTAAAAAAAACGAACAGGTGAAAGAGAATAACACACACAATACCTGACAGGAGAATTTCCCCGTTAAAAAGATGAGCAAAATGTAGTCTCTAGAGATCTTTACTAAAACCCGTCGCGAAAACACGGCAGTATTCGGTCGTTTTGACGACGGCGACCTGGAAAAATGAAGCATGTAAATTAATGTTTCGAAAAGGATCGGGGGATATTAAGTACATACGAAACAAAATGAGACGCCCCTTTTTATTTCATTCTACTAAATTTACAATTTCGTGTTCTTCATTTTGTTTTTTTTTTAATTTTTCATTACCATGAAACTAACATTTGGTTCTCGTGTGTTTTACTTGGAGTGTTTCTTTATTTTTTGGTCATATTCTGCGGTGTTTTCTTTGTTTTTCTAGCTCATCTTTGGATTTGCGAGATAAGTGGTCTTTTTTTTTTCATTTTTTGCTCTCAATTTTTTAAATTTCCGTTGGTATATTTTCGGTCGATTTGAAGTTTTTCTCTGTCATTCATTTTCAGTGTACTTTCGCCAGGTTTGTGACCGTTTCTTTTTGTCGATAATCAATTTTTTGCGCCATTTTTCGTGTTCTTTCCTCGTTTTTTGATATATTTTCGTGAGTTTTTGGGCATTAGTGTTAGCGAACGTTTTCCCGGGTATTCCCAGTAATTTTTTTTGTTTTTTTTTATCATTTCGGGTTCTATTGTTTTAGGTTAGTGAACAAATATAGTTACCTAGTTTTAATAAGTATAAATTGTACTTTGTAGCTCAGTACTTTGAGTGTTTAGTATTCTTTTATTATACAGTTTCTTCTTTGTGATTTAGAGTTGAGCATTCTATTTTACTTAATTTTTTCGTACAATCTCCTATGTATGTTTCGGATTGTAATGTTTTTTACGTTTCTTTTTTAATTTATTGTTAACGTTTCTCATTTTGATATTTTTAACTATTATTATCTGGTTTAGCAATAATGTTAGCATGCCTCGACCTCAACTAGTGTTGTGTAGAGATTGCGGGACAATTCCCTAGTCTAGGGGTATAGTAGCTGATAGTTTCAATTGTAAAGGGTGCTTGGACAAGGCAAGGTTGGAACTCGAGGTCGAAGCCTTACGGGAAAAAGGTAGGGTTCTAGAGGGGCCCGGTTATAACGGAGCTTCTTGTCGTCGAGCCAACTGTAGATGAAGGAGCAATCTCCACGAACAACGACAGTTCAGAGGGCGAATGGGTGGTCCTGGATGAGATAGCGTGGGTAACCTTTATCCTGAAAAGAAAAGAGCATTCAGAGCGTATAAAAGTGGACGAGGTGACCTTTCATTGCTTACTGATAAAAGAAGAGCGTTGAAGAAAGCGATAAGGGATAGTAAAAAGGAAGTTGAATCTAGGTTGGCAGATAACATAGGCTCTGATCCAAAATCATTTTTTCGATACGTCAACAATGGATATAAGGGGACAGTTGGCCCCCTAGCCCGAGTGGCATGGTGGTAAGATGCTCGTCTACCATCGTGAAGGTTGTTGTCAGGGTCCCGGGTTCGAACCCAAACGAGGATATAGATAAGATATTTTCCCAAACGAACTCGAGGTGACCACCGATAGACAGCACCTTCACTTCCAACCCATCTCACTAATGGCAGTAAATTGCAATATAGCGATATGGCCAGAGTTGGTGTTTGGTGAAGTAGTAGTTGGCCACCTCTCCATTGGAGGATCTAGGTTAGAGAGCAATGTAGGCATGTGTAATGATTTCAATGACTTTGTCGTGTCGGTTTTTAATGGAGATAATGATATTTCATATAAGGGTGTTGCATGGGGTAATAAAATCCTCAACGATATTCAAGTGGAAGACGTGGAGGTCCTGAATCTTCGAAAAAATGTATGTACAAGCAAGGCACCAGGACCAGATGATATCTATATCAGGGTCCTCAGGGTGTCAATATGCTAACGAATTGTTGGGGCCAGTCGCACAGATATATAGGAGTAGTGTTGTTGAGGGTATCGTCCCAAGGGATTGGAAACTTGCTAATGTTGTTCCGATATTTAAGAAGGATAGTAGAGAAGTGGTGTCCAATTATCCTCCAATGAGTTTGACGAGCTCCATCTCAAAAATTTTGGAAATTATCATCAAAAGGCAGTTTGTGAAGTGGATAGACGAGAATAATGTATTGTCGGAAAATCAGCATGGGTTTAGGAAGGGGAAGTCATGTGTAACTAACCTCCTTTGCCTCTATGATCATGTGACTAAGGCTTTGGGTAAGAGCAAAAATGTATATGTTGTTTACCTTGATTTCCAGAAGGCATTCGATCGGGTCCAACATGGTAAACACTTGAAGCGTTTACACGAGTATGGAATTGGGGGCAATTTCGACACTTGATGTCCACTGACACAATCTCAAACTCGTGGCTCGTATTGGGCCTAGAGACCAGCTTCGGTTCAAGTTTGATGTTAATAAAAAGACACACACCACCACCTGAAGAAAAAGATCGATCGTGTCGAAATACCTGATATCCCGGTAGGCCTATTAAAGATGTTGTAATGGACTGATTCAGCCAAGACTCGGCTATGCCCAAGATGTCAACGTCATGTGCTCGAATGAAATAGTGTAGATTGACCAGTTTATTCATTATACTTCTAGGATTCATAAAAATGGCGATCAATCCCGTTTTGGGGATGCTTGAAGATCCAGATGAAGTTGTTTGGAACCGTGAGGAACCATACTGTAGTCATTGTTGATTAGCAACGTCGCCCGGAGGAGGGATATCCTGGACGTTGGCCGGATCAACAGGAGAATCAACAATAAGATGACGAGGAGTACCAAAGAATTCTCTTATGTGGATGCCCGATTGCCAGAGTGAAGGGTCGCTCAATTAGTCAATGTTATTGCTAGTGGAAGTTAAGACGAACGAGGCATAGCTAGAGGCATTCCTCGTGTTAAGTTTGACGCAGTCGAACTCAAAATGAAGATTATCCAGATAGCAGCGGATGTCGGAGATTGAAGTGTGTAAGAAAAATCTGTTCACCAGGACGCGACGCCTACGGATCATTTTAATTTATCTAATTGGTTACTGAAGCAAGAGGAGGAAAAAAGTTGAGAGCAATATTGATTCAAAATAAAAGTTTTTTTTTATCATTGCCTAAGCACTTAATGATTTTGGTGCGCCCCCCCCCCCCCACCCATACGTACATTTTGCACAATGTTGAATCTATCAATGGAAAAAAAACCATTGAATGAAACTTTGTATTTCAGAAGTTACTAATCTAACACCAGCAGTAGATCCAAAAGTAGGGTGGGGGAGTAATCACTCCTCCCGAAATCCGGATAATATGGTAATACTTGGCCTGTCCCGTAAAATACGGGACAATCATACAGAAGTAACCACGCCTCCTGACTCATCGCTGTGGATCCGTGACTGTGTCTAAGGTTGAATATATGATCTGGATAATTTCTGAGCACTCACTTTATTTATCTAAAAGCTTTCTCCTACTTTTTTCTAGTTAGTCTTTGATAACATCTTCAAAACTAGTGTGCTTCTTACCACATTTGTGTCTATACTTAGTAGAGATGAGCCATCATATATTTTTACATACTTTAATCGAGGAAATCGACCCTCAATCAAAAAGGGGTTTTTTTCCCCACTTTAATTTGCTTCTTAACTTAACGCATCTTAAATTTTCCTTTCAGTGTTTTGATTCTAGATCTGAAATTAAAATGTTAAATTTTTTCGGTTTTTCCATCCCAAATTCGGCTTGATCTCTACACTTTTTCTTGATTAAAAATTCTTATGAAAAATTTGTTAAAAGATTAATTTTTAAAATTATGCAAGAAAGATAGAGACACGCATGTCAATTTTACTTTTTTTTTGAATTGCCAAAAAGCAGTTTTCGAACTTTTTTTCATTTTTTTTATAGATAGACCATGGATTAACTATAGAGGGTGCCCTCTGTTAATTCGCCCCTCATCTCATCAACTATTTGTCGTAGAGATAAGGTTCCAATTTGAAAAATGCTAAAAATGTGTCCAGAAACTACTGTTTCAGTTTTGAGAATGAAAATATAGTGTGTCACAAAATAAAAAAAAAGATTTTACATGAACGCCCTGTCCTAAAACAAACCCAATCAGTAAGTTGTTGCAAATACAAAAATCTGCGAAAAGTTGGGAAAGAACATGTGAACTAAAAGACAAGACTCTTTCCCTCATTTATGCTCTTCTTTTCCAACTTGTCTCCGATCAGGACATAGGGGGAGGGCTGCGAAACGTGCGGTCGCACCGGCCGCAAAATTTCAGGGGGCCGCCATTTTTTCAAAAGAAACCTTTTCCTTTCTCGGCAGATGCTTTGGAAATTTTTGATTAAAATTCAATTTTTTCCCATTAATGTATTATTGATTGTGAAAGGAGGCTTTCAGTTTAAAAAAAGCTCCAACAATATTATTTTTAGCGTTATTAGGTATGGCAGTAACTTATTTCTAAAAGAAAAAAGAATGTATGTTATGCAGGTGGTCGCATTCTTTATCGCTTAAAAAAGTCTGGCCTTTCTTTCTGCCGTTAAAGAATAACAGGGCCGTATTAACCAAAAAAAAAACATGCTTAGAGCATCAAATGAAAATGGAAATTAGAATTGTTTCCATTGAATATCTAGCAATTTTTTCCCCTTGAAAACCTCCCCTTTCGTTGGAGTTACCACCTGGTCTAGAGGTACCAATAGTGCGCACAAGGTGAGTGTTTGTAGTTTCATTTGGCGATGCTTCCACTATTGATGTTCCATAGTAGACTGTAGCATGGATATCTCTAGATGATGACTGCCCCGGAGCGAGACAACTTCAACTGTCCTCTGGAACGTTAATTGCATGCCTTCCTGGAAACCTCTGAACAGTCATATTTCCCTAGGGAGGCTTGAGACTTTTTCAGTCATAAACATTACCATCTGAATCATTCTCTCATATATTCAAGTAGATGGATATACAATGTGTAAATTCTAAATGTTGACAATTTTTACTACTGAGCCGCCGAAAAAAAAAGTAAGAAGTTTCTCTCTGATTTTTTTTCTCAATCTAATTATTCACCTAGTACAGTACCAACATTAGAGATATCTTGTTTCATGAAAAGAGCCGGATCTTCAATTCTGCAAATTACGCGGCCGCAAAAGGCGCCAACTGAAAGGGGTGATCACCAAAACATCATTCGCTTACACTTGAAAAGTGTCCAGAACCGACCTGTTCATGAACATAGAGTTCATGCATGAAAACATTTACGAGCACAAATTTCCGAACATTTAGGATGTAGGCAACGTTGCTTACAGCCCCGGTAGTTCATTGCCTACTATTAAATAAATTACATCTGAGGTCTACGCTGATTGCAGCTGGTGTTGTTAATATTCGACACAACCTATTCCAGAGCGACCTTTTTGAATTTCGGATTTGAATATTCAGATATAGAGATTATAATCTTGGATTTTGTTTGTGGCAAGAAACTCTCGGTTTTAAACAAGTAATCACATTGAAGAGCTCATATACAGTGAAGCAGAGCTCATATACAGGTGGAGGAGGCCTAATGCTCCAATATATGCGTTAAGAACAGGGCTGACTCGAGAAGATATCTGTACTTGTGCGGAACCTGCTTTTGGTGTCCCCTGACCACGTATTTTTTTTTGTCGACAAAGCTTCCCACTTTTTCAACTCGAATTTCGCACTCCTGTTAGAGCAGTGCCCAAGTGCGGATCCAGACGGGGAGCGATCGCCCCTCCCAAGAGCCGAATAATATGGGAGAAATTTGTCTGTCCCGTGTGAAATACGGATGATCCAATGCACCTACACAGTAAGTCGCTACTCCGACACATCGCCCTGGATCCGCCTGCCTTCGTTCCATTCGCAGCTGAAGATCTCTGCCTAGGCTCTATTCGCCGCTGAATATCTCTGCCTCGGCTTTATTCGCAGCTGAGATGCCTGTACCTCCGCTCCATTCGGAGCTGAATATTTCTGCCTCCACTCATTTCGCTGTTTAAGATGTCTGTCTCAGCTTCTTTCCCAGCTGAATATTTCTGCCTCTGCTCCATTCGCAGCTGAAGATATTCACCTCTGCTCCATTCGCAGCAGCTGAAGATGTCTGCTTTTGCTCAAGAACGGATCCAGGGGTGGGGGGTGTTACGTAAGAACCGAATAATATTGGAAAATTTTCCTGTCTTGTAAAATACGGGACGATCCAACGAACTTACACAATTCACTTCTCCCGACACATCGACCTGGATCTTCACCTGGTGGTGCCCCATACCGCCGCGCAGGTAGTACGGCCAAAGAACCGTCCCTAGTTAAGAATACCGATTATGGTTTCTTTTCTGAATTGTTTCCAACTCTGCTTCAACATTACAAGAGGATGCCAAGATGCTTGCTTGACACAGCTGACCAAACCTCTAGTTGTGGCCCCGGGTCTACGATGGTCTTAAAGTGGCCTTGATGTACAATGAGGTAGTAATAATGGGTAGGGGCAGAAAAGAGAAAGGCATCTCAGCCTGTGCGGAATCTATTTTTGGTGCCCCCGATGGCATTTCTCAGCTCAACAATTTTTTTTTTTACCTTCCAACTCGGATTTTTCCTAGAGACCCTTTTCTAGAGAGGACCCTTTCCTAAAGAGGTGCGCCATGTGGCTGCACAGGTCGCACGGCCTCTGTGGGGGTTGAAATGCTTCAGCATAGTTTCTTATAATTTTTGTTTTTGTCGTACTATAAATTCTTTATCGAAGGACCAGGCCCCAACAAAGATCCCAGCCTAGCAATGCCTGCTGCAGGACGTGGGTGCGATAAATGCATCCAGTCTTCCCGCTAAGCCAGTACAGCCCATAGATATTTTATCTAGGAAGTAATGAGTTCCATGTAACCGGGTGACTCGAAACATTTGCCGTGAATTAACAATGGCACTAACAATTTTAAGGGAATTAAAATGAATTTAGTACGCTATAATACTTTAAAACATTCATTTTTAAAATTTTTGTTCATACTTTCAAAATCAGAAGTGCCTTATGTGGTGATAACGAAAAGCTCAGGTATAAAAAACTAAATTCTTCATTCAGCTTTGCTCCTTATAAACAAAGCTTATAAACTAACCTGTGAGATCAAACTTTCAGTTGAGTTTTCAAGACTCGAGGAGACATCCAAAACAAAGCACCTCCACACAAGCAGACGACAGGCAAGATCGGGAAAAGTAAATTTTTCCACACTCCCACTTTATAGTAATGTGCTGCCATCTAATCTGAAATTTGAAAGTGACTCATATGGTGATGATGAAGTTTAAAGTAAAAAAACTATATTTTTTTATTCCATTCAGTTCCTTATAAACGAAGCTCATAAACTGAACTGGAAATTCAAACTGAAAGCTCGGTTATTTTATTTGAGCGTAAGGAGACGTCCAAAACAAAGAGCCTCTTGATGAGCAGACGACAGAGAAGAAGTCGGTTCCCTACAAGCTGAGCTCACAAACAGACCTGGAAGTTCGAACTGCCAGTTCAGTCATTTTCTCAGGACACAAGGAGACGTCCAAAACAAGGAACCTGGGGAGAAGCAGACGACAGAGATTCTCAGGCTTGCATCGAGCTTATATTACTGGAGGGAGCACCCAGCCGCCGCGACGGCAGCGACATCAAATGCAAGGAAATCACGTGACTCTGTGAAAACAAAGTTCCCGCCTGGCAATTTGCCCCATAGAAATGTACAGTTCGGTCTCTAAATATTGCGTTTTAAGGATTAAAAAAAGATGGAGAGCTCTTCTAAAGGTGAAAAAAGATAAAATTATTTTTTTGATTAATACTGGAATCATTCCTTTCATTAATTGTTGAATTCTCCTTCATCAATTCCGGATTTTCCTTCATTGTTTCTTGAATTTTCTTCATTATTTTTTGAATATTCTTTCATTAATTCCGGAATTATTTCCTTTATTAATTATTTATTTCTTTTATTACTTCTGAAATAATTGTTTTCATGAATTCTGGATTTGTCTCTTTCATTAGTGCTGAAATTATTTCTTTCATTAATGCTGAAATTATTTCTTTCATTAATGCTGAAATTATTTCTTTCATTAATGCTGAAATTATTTCTTTCATTAATGCTGAAATTATTTCTTTCATTAATGCTGAAATTATTTCTTTCATTAATGCTGAAATTATTTCTTTCATTAATGCTGAAATTATTTCTTATTATTTCTCATTGATTCTGAAATTACATCTCATTGATTCTGAAATTACATCTCATTGATTCTGAAATTACATCTCATTGATTCTGAAATTACATCTCATTGATTCTGAAATTACATCTCATTGATTCTGAAATTACATCTCATTGATTCTGAAATTACATCTCATTGATTCTGAAATTACATCTCATTGATTCTGAAATTACATCTCATTGATTCTGAAATTACATCTCATTGATTCTGAAATTACATCTCATTGATTCTGAAATTACATCTCATTGATTCTGAAATTACATCTCATTGATTCTGAAATTACATCTCATTGATTCTGAAATTACATCTCATTGATTCTGAAATTACATCTCATTGATTCTGAAATTACATCTCATTGCTGGGCCGGATTAACCATTAGTGTTTAGGGCATCAGGAAAGTTTAGCACACCACAAAAAGTTACCAAAATATGTTTTTTTATGAACAATTATTTTCCAGCATCAAAATCCTAGAATTTTTGATTGGTTCCCCAGTTGAAGGTCTTCATCGAAGGCATATAGGGCCGTTCAAGTATTACGTCAGCAATTTTTCAGCCATTTTTTCCTTCCCCCTCCCCTTGTTAGCGAAATTTCGTCATCACTGCCCCCTACTTCATATCACATATTGGTGGGACCAGAGACTGTACGCGGGGAGGAGGGACGTAGGGAGCGCTCCTGCCCCCCCCCCCCCCAAACAATCAAAAAATCATTTTTTTAAATGCAAGAAACATTTTTTTTTAAATCAAAATTCCGAAAGAAAATACCTTTATAATCAATTTCTGTTAATTTCAATGCTATTCGAAGGCTAAGAACTCAAAATTTACTTTTAAGAAATTCATTGTGGCCCACCCTCCTATCAGCCAGCTCGTTGGGCATTTTGCCTGCTGTAGCGTTGCTTTTGTATTTGTATTTGTATATAATGATAAATCCGGGTGTTATTTGATGTGGCATTGCCCCCCCCCCCAAACATAATTTTGTAAAAATGAACTAAGCGGTACATTTGCAGATCGCTTAGATGACCCATGGCACAATTCCAGAGCATTTAGGCAGCCCGTGGCACATTTTCGGATCACTTAAGTGACCCGCGACACAGTTCCAGACCACTTAAGTGATCCGTGGCACATTTAGAGATCCCTTGAGTGACATGTGGCACATTTAGAGATCCCTTGAGTGGCATGTGACACAGTTTTAGAGCACTTAAGCGATCCACAGTGCGGCACATTCTCAGACTACCTAAGTGATCCACGGCATAATTATACGGATCATTTGAATGATACGTGGCACACTTCGAGAGCACTTAGGCGTCCCAAAAACATTAGAAGATAATTATTCAAAAATTGTCTGAGGTATAAATATGTTTGAATTTAACTGGCTGAATCGCTTCAAAGAACGGTATGGTGTGGTCGCAAAAAAATGCAAATTTGTGCGGGGGAAGCGAATTCAGTGGACATGAAAAATGTGAATGAATGGGAAGCTCTTGAAATAGTGAAAGTCATACGATCCTTCATATATATTCAAGAAGCAGACGAAGCCGGACTCTTTTTCCCAACTGTTGCCTAACAAAAAGGACAAGTGCATTTGTGGCAAAAACTCCAAGAAACGTTTGACTGCTTTGTTTTGCTGCAACATGAACGGAACAGAAAAATAAAAGGAAAAGTTTTAGTGATTGGCAAATCTGCAAATCCATGGTGGCCTGAAGAACGTGAAATCACTGCCTCGTGATTACAAATCAAGTCGAAGAAGGGCATGGATGACTACAGGAATTTTTAATTAGTCGATAGTTAAGTTTGGCGGGGAAATGAAACGAAAAAAATAGAAACTGCACTGCACACAATGAACCTCCAAAGCTAGAGAGCAGAGCTTAGACTTAAGTCGGCCATGGTCTTGATGGTCCATTTGTTGGCGATGACCACCAAACCAAAAAGCTCGCCAAATGACTTGGTTGAATCTAATATAGCGAAGGTTTTGTCGAAGCGTACCTTGACTTAGGTCGCCCCTCTCGACGGGTTCCATGAAGATCAAGACGTGGGACTTGCACTCGTAGACGTCGTAGGTCTTGATGACGTTCGGGTGGTTGACGTCAAGCAAGCTATGGATTTGATAGCTGGAGCCTGGAAAGATACCACTCAAAAAGTTATTTGTAATGGACGAAGAAAGTAAATTTAATAGAGGGAGCAGCAGAGTTCTGTGAAACACACTGAGAATAACGCTGATGAAAGTGCACCCACCGATTTGCAGGCTTTGTGGGAACACACCGCAAAAGAAACCTCCGTTCCGAATGGAGCGGATTTTTGTCCAGCGGATCTGCTGGACGATTTTTTTTTCCTTTCCTCCGACGATAACGTCTTCACTTCGGAACCGTTAACGGACAATGATATCGTTCGTATGATAAGGGCCGTTCAAGTATTACGTCATCATCGATGGGGAAGGAGGGGGTTTCCGATTTGCTGACTTTTGATGACAGGGAGGGGTTTGGACAATGCTTAAGTCATCAACCACCCTTTATGAAAACATGAAATATTCTTAATGGCATCTTACTCGGTGCGCAAAAAACGAGAAAAACCTTCCGATAGTTTGTGGGCACTTATAGTAACATCGCCCCCCCCCTATTGATAAGTGCCCTACAGAGACACTTTATTGATCTCTAAATGTTTCGCTGTTCCAAATGATCTGGAAATGTGTCCGGGCCGCTTAAGTGCTCTGGAACTTGATAATCTGAGAATGTGCCGCGGGTAACTTGAGTGATGTAGAACCGCACTGGGGAACAATTAAGTCCTCTAAAACTACGTCGCATGTCACTCAAGGGATCTCTAAATGTGTCACGGATCGCTTAAGTGTTCTGGAATTGTACCACGGGACACTTAAGCGATCTGTAAATGTGCCGCTTACTTCATTTTAACAGAATTAGGTTTGAAGAGGGCAGGCCGCATCAGATAACCTCCAGGGCCATATTTGGTCCGCGGGCCAAGAGCGTTTATGAGATTCATCATTATATGGCTTAGGGGCCGTTCAAGTATTACGTAAGCAAATTTTTAGCCATTTTTGACCCCCCCCCTTGTCAGCAAAAATCAGCAAAACGCTGACCCCCCTCTTCCCCCCCCCCTTGTGAGCAAAATTTCGTCATCAGCTCTGCCCCTCTGAATCCTAACTAATATTTTCATAAAGTGTGGTTGATGACGTAAGCATTATCCATACTTTTGATGACAAGGGGGGGGGGCCCTTGTCATCAAAAGTCAGCAAATCGGAAACCCCCACCCATCGATGATGACGTAATACTTGAACGGCCCTTAGAGGGTTCGGTCGGAATGAATTTATTAACGATAAATTTTGAGTTCATAGCCTTCAAATGGCATTGAAATTAACAGAAATTCATTATAATAACATGTAAAAGTATTTTCTTTTGAAAAAATTTCAATTAAAAAAAGTAATTTTTTGCCTTGAAAAAATAAATTTCTGATCGTGGGAGGGGGGGGGGCACGAGCTCCACTGTGCCCTCCCCCCGTGTACGTCTCTGATCCCATCAATATGCGTTAGGATTCAGAGATGCAGAGCTGAAGACGAAATTTTGCTGACAAGGGGGGGGGGCGTCAGCGTTTTGCTAACAAGAGGGGGGGGGAGGTCAAAAATGGGTAAAAATGCGCTTACGTAATACTTGAACGGCCCCATACAAAAAAGAAAACCAAGAGAAATGCATTGCAGACAGCAGCGATGAAGAGCTTTCACTAGAACGTGTTTCGGTGCTTACAGCATCTGAAGCCTTAGCTAGTTTGGAAACCCTAAAACGATATTTATCAGCTGAAGAGAACCTCCCAGAGACCATTTGTTTGAGTACGCATATACTTTAGAGGAATTTGTAGCTTCCTCGGTTTCCGCGATATTTGTGCAAAAGAAAATTTTGGATTATTTGCTTCTAACATGTTGAGTAAAACTTATGGAAAAAACTTCGATGCCTAATTGATTTAAGTTGCTTTGAGTTATTTTTTAAAAATTCAACTTCATTCTTCTTATAATCCAGAACGCATATAAGTAATTTCTTCCTCCTGATCAAATTCCGCTGTAAAAAAAAAATTCACGCATGTTGGAAACGGAAATTCCGTTATAATGAAATTTCGTTACAGCAAAGTGATTTCATCGGTCTCTTGGAGTTCGTTTTAACGGGATTCGACTGTTGATATGTAAACTTATCTGGCTAACTTATCTGAATTAGAATAAGTGTTCGTTAAAAGAAGATTTTCGTTATAACGGCATTCGTTAAAACGGGATTCAACTGTATATTCAAGATTCTGATATTGGAGAGGGGGGGGGGGGAACTATGCCAAAATCGCTACAAAATTATTTTGATGCGAAGTCTATAGTGAAATTAAAATAAATTCTCTAATTTATTTATTTTTAATGAAGAGTAGTTAAAAGAATTGCTAAGTTAATTTGTAAGTTGAGTAAGTAAATTTGTAAACACATTATCGTATTGTATGTTTATTTATGGCGCCATTTATATTATGTATATTTTATTACATTATATATTATTATAATTATTATTGTGTTTAATTATATTGACTAAATGACGTTTTTATTAGTCATTTTTATGTGAATGAATAGTTAGTTGTGGAACGAATTACCCGAGTTTCAATTATTTCCTATGGGAATGTTTGCTTCGAATAACGAGCACGTGGGCGGAACGAATTAAGCTCGCTAACCGAAGTTTTTCACTGTATGTTTTAAATTTAAAAAAATACATATATATATATATATATATATATATATATATATTATATATTTATTTATTTAGTGATTATGATCATTTGATCATTTTTTTTGTCAAAACCACGGTCATTTTCTGCACACGAGGGCTAATTGGACCGGGACCGACAATTTATTGCCGATTCCCAGCGGTAGGCTTGTTTTTTTATACTCACCGACAGGTTGGTGCGCTAACCCCTCGATGGGGGATTCCCTGCGGTAGCAATTTTTTGCTGCGGTCAATCCCTGATTATGTGTGCAAATGTGATATGCATGGTAAGTATGCAAAAAAAAAGTGTCCATCGCACTTATTTTTTTGTCAATTGTTTTACATTCATATAATTTTTTTGAAATATTTGACGTGTATAATGTACAATATTTAAATCCTCATTTATGCAGAAACGTCACAAACTATCGAAGAAGTTATTTTAAAGTTTAATTTTTTTTTTAATGTTTAATAACTGTTTTTCATGCATTAATGTTGTTTCAAGAGCGAGAAAACCTTTTATAAACGCCATAATGATTGAGTTGGGAACATAATAATTTTTCGTTTATATTTTCTCGCGGTTTCATGATTATCCAATACTTGAACAATAATAATTATTTTGCACACAATTTTCAGTTTATAAATGTATTTTGTGTATGTATTCCTTACTGTAAATCATATTCATCAGTGTAATGTATTTTATACAATTTATTAGTATTTGTGCTTGTCGGAAAATAAACGCATTTCCAACAGGATTTTTATAAAGATATTTTTTTCTCTGCGAAACATTAGAAAAAATTAGATAAAACTATCTATTATTCATTTCAAACACTTCGTGTGCGTAAAATGCAATAATTTCTCTCGAATAAGAGGTTTTGTTATACTGTATTTGCACATGACGTTTGGCAATATTGTTTTATTTTGTACCGTTTTTAAATCAAAACGGAGTTTTAGACGACATTTTTTGTACATCGAAATATTTAGGAAAAGGCACTTGTTCAAAAATATTATAGAAAGCTTTTCTAACGAGAAAATTAAAGAGCGTTTTTTAGAGCTTAATCATTACAAAATAAAAAATGACTTATTTATTAGGTAAGTATATCATTCAAAACATTACAGTGTAGCACTTCTCTTTTTTTCTTCAAATACAAATACAAACACGACAACGAGTAAAATTCCCAACTAGATGGCTAAGAAATGCCCATAAAAAAAATTTATGTCAAATACAAGTAAAACTCATCACTCACCAAAAGAATAACAATTACCACGAAGAAAAAACACTAAAAACTATTATAAAATTAAATACACTACCAATAAAAAAATCATTGTTTCCTTATCTAATTACGTATAAATTCTTGTTTCTTCCTAATATGAATATCATGTATACATGTATAATTTTAAACTAATGAAATTGCTTTCTCTGAAACATAAAATTCACCGCAATCACAAAAACCACTCCCGTAAGTACCTAGATTGTGGTGGAATTCCTCGTCCAACGTCCAGCGATGCGTCCAAACGAAACCTCGTTCTGGAAACATATTGTCAATGCCTATAAGTTTCGCAAGAGTTTTTGGAATTTCCCACAGGAAGCTAAAAAGAATAAAGAGAAATATAGTCTTAGGAAGTCCCAGACGTTTCGAGAGTGAAAGTCCGAAGATTCCAGAGTCGAAACCGTAAGCCTTGTAATTGAAAGAACGGCTTCGGCATCCAATGAAAACAAATGAGTAGAACGAAAAAGAGAAAAGCAACACAAGCCAAAAAAGAAGTAGAAAAAACACGGTACAAAAAAGAAGTATTGAGATCTATAGGAATTGTCACAGTCCTTTTTCCACGGACCGTGATTGATACTGATGATTTTGTGAAGACATTCTCAAGGAAGACCTCAAGACCTCTTCCGTTTCCTGTTTTTGTACTTTTTTTTTTTCTCTTTTCTATAAGAATAGAAGAAGGAATGTAAGGTCTTGTGGCGTTTAACTCGGTACGTCGCTATAGTTTGGGTTCCCTTTTCTTTTCCAGCCGGAGAAAGTCATTCGGGAACCCCTCATTTCTATTTGAAGTGACGCTAAAGGAAATTGACATGCTCTTTTCTCTCTTCTTTGTTATTTTTCCCACGATAATGTAAAAAATAAGAAAAGGCATTCGCTAATAAGGACGAATGTTACATCCTTCGAGGCTACATACTCAGCTCATCACCTCTAGCGTATGTAATAAGATCAAGTTACTCGAATAGTCCTTTCCCGAATCCTTGAACGTGTTTTAGAGACTATGGATATCATCGCAATTCAACGCTATTGTCTTTGACCGAAGGTGAAATCATCGGTTCGAATACCCGTTTTTTTTTCTTCTGGAAGGAATATCCATTTGTTTTCATAACAATGGATATTGATAAAGTATTGGTATTGCGATTGTGTGGTTATAACACGACTTCATAATTCATCTCGTAAAGACTTTATAGATATTAATGCTTAGGCCAGCGTTTTTCTCAATCTTTCTGGACTTGACATAAAAATTGTACGATGATTATTCATATAATTTATACATAAACCTACTCATTATTTTGTCGAGTTATGGCAACGTTTTTTTTGTGATAATCGTCGATGTCCCGTTTTTTGCCTTAATTAAGATCCCATATTTCAGTATATGTGGTCGTCACATTGCCATGATGAAAGTTTCTTTTTTTTCCTTGAATAGTTTTCGTTTAAGGCGATTCGCTTCACTTACCCGTGCTTTAGAAGTTTTAGCAGTAATTTGCAATTTTTTTGCGTTTTTTGTCTACAGTTAATACTTTGGATCGCAATTGCCCTTATTGTTTTCGATCAGATATGGTTTACCCTAAGTGTATGAACATCTAACTTTTCACGAGGAGTTTTTCTCATACAATCTTTACAAACTTTTGTAAAATTTCCTCTTCAGTGAACTTGCTTTTAGTTGCTATTTCTACAGCAATCATAAACACGTGGATATTTCTAATTTTCAGAACAAACAAATTATCGGACAAGATTACTTGACAACTAAAGCTGAAACGGCTGCTGTCGGAAACCTATGGATAAGAATGAAAGTAAAAAAAATCTCAGAATGGGAATTACACTGTATTAGATGAACAAAGAGACCATAGGAAGAATTTTTACCTTACAGAAATCAGGTGAAAAATCATTGTAGGTGAATGTGTTCTGAAATACATGGGAGGGTCAGTGTGACCCAATGCCGTCTTTCTAGGTATATCGGTTCGTATCTCCGCTGTTCAGAAACATAATGAAAAAAACCTTTGATATACACTAAGACCATGATGATTCGAAAAAAGTCAAGAAATTTTCAAGATTTTGGTCAATTCTTTCTCGAAATATATAAGAAATCTAATGACTTAAATCTAATCTAAATCCATAAGAAATGTACGGGCATCTTTTTCTCAGCCACCTTGTTGGTCATTTTGCCTGTTGTGGCGTTGTATTTGTATTTGTATTAAGAAACAGTGAGCCAGGTCACATAGACCCTCCGCATCGCCCAATTTTACCTGCGAGAATAACTTTCCCCGTGGAACCAAATCGAAGAGGCTCATTTCGCTCTACACTTCTCGGTATCCCATCATTATCTGCACTACTTCGCCGATATACGAAGCAATGGGATATTCCGTTATTGATTATACGGATATCCAAACAATTACGGCATGTATGCTGATCATAAACCCGTACTGTATCAATATTATAGTTACATGCAAATCAACTGAATCATGTGCGGAGAATCTCATCCGGGAAATCTATATAGGGTGCATAAATTCGACGACACACACATTGAGTTTCGACCGAATCAATTCGCCGAAATCGTGGACTTGACTGTGAATATCTGATACTTGGGGCAAAACTGATACATTCAGGTGACGACCGCGTGAAGTTGTAAAGGCCCATCCAGTCGATAAATCCTAGATCTCTCCTTCGGAATTCAATTCAACGCTAAACTTTGGTCAGCTGCGCAGTTGCAACGTTCGACGATACATATACTTGTTCGGATAGATAGAGAGAGATAGAGAGCGAGAGAAATGGCCACGCACAACAAAATTTCACCAACGTATCTATCTATATACATATATATATATATAAATATCAAACACACACGCTAGCATTGAAACGGGCGAGCGCTTAGAACTATCCGAAATTACCGCCCGGGGGAGGAATGTCTCGCAGTTTGGTGGTACCAGACGCTGCGGAAACTAATTCATCGGTCAGCGGCTGAAATCCGTGAAATTGGAGTTTGTGTTTCCAAGACCGAAACCTATTGGACCTCGAAAATAATCACAGGAATTTCTGTATTTCGAGGAGGGGGGGGGGGGGCAGTTGCCTCCGGGGCACGTTCAGCGATGGAACGAGCGCAATTGCAGTGTAAGAGACCGCGGCCTATATATACTAAATGCATCGTAACAATCTGGGCAGAATACACGTCTGGATAAGGAATATTCTTTTCCGGTGGTTTTTCGCAAACTTTCCGAACTCAATTTGTTTCACGATATGCGAAAATATTCCATCTAATTATAGAATTCACATAACTTCAGAAATAAATTTTTGAGTTACAATCAGTTCAAAATTTAGAAAGATTCACAGTCAGAGACATGCATTAACCCATTTACGTGCGGGTTTGTGGCAACAAATTTGTGTGGATGATGTATACAGTGTAGCCTTCCCTATGGGACACTCTATAGCGAACAGGCATACTCTAATTTTTTTCCCACACTATAGTCGATCAATTTTTGTTCATAAAACCAGGAATTTCTCAAATTCAACTAAGATTATGTTCAAGCTGGTGTTGGTAAATACAGGGTGGGCAAAAAAAGTCCCTAGAAACTTTAAAAATGAATAATTACCGGAAAAATAACCACAATAAAAAAAACGGTTTGCAGGGTCAGCATCGCTAGGTCACGGGAAATTTTTTTTAAAACAGGAAAAATAAAATAACTAAAATAACATCCGATAGATGGCACTGACGTCAACAAATCAAAGAAAAGATGTGCAAATAACGAACAGAATGCCTCTAAACCGTTTATTACAGCAGTATGTGTTCCAAATGACCACCATCACAGGGGGTAACACACTGAAGGCGAGTCACAAATCCAGCAACGGCAGAGTAAAGCAGGTCCACACACACGGTTTACAACTGATTGTGGATTAGGAGCGAAGCTGCATTAAGAGTGGCTTTCAAGCAGCTTTCTTTCAAGCGGCTTTGATTAGGAGCGCGCAAGTTCTTATAACCGTCTAATTTGCAGATTTCCACCGAAGTCGCTCGTTTCAGTGCCACCTATCGGCTGTTTTTAGTTGTTTTTTTCCTGTCTAAAAAAATTCCCATGACCTAGCGATGCTGACCCTGCAAAGGTTTTTTATTTCGGTTATTTTTCCGGTTTTTATTCCTTTTTAAAGTTTCTACAGACATTTTGCCCACACTGTATGTCAATTAATCCCTCAATTAACTAATCACTTAACCGAACATACCTAACTCTGGTCCAAGATAGTGATTGGTTTTGTTTATTCATAAGTGTGAAGAAAGTCAACATTACAACACTAATAATGTTATTATATGAATGTTTTTTTCTCCACATTTGTTTTAATTTAATTTAATTTTTATTGCAAAGTATGTGTAGTGCACGTACCATGCATAGGTAAATGCTCTCTTTTGCGGACACACCAGCGATACAAAACATTTCATCCGCAAAAGAGGAGTGATTGTTGAAATTACACAAGGGCAAATTATTAATCGACCGCATGGCCGTCATTTCACTTTTTTCCAGGGGTGGGGGGGGGAGCAAAGAGCATGTACTAAAGGTACGCACATATATATAATATATATATGCCATTTGCAGTGTATTTTCAAAAGCCGGGGGGAGGGCGTTAATGACGGGCGTGATTGACCGTAAAAGAGAGGGGGGTGACCGCATCTGAGGCGTGTCCGTTAAGAGGGGTTTTGCTGTATAATTAAATCACTCAAAATGAAAAGAAAGGTTATAATTTTTTTCAATATTTATCAGATTTTCCAACTTTATTTAAGAATTATGCATAATCGCCGTTAAAAAGTGATAAATTTAGCTAAATGTAATCAAACTTTGTTTACACGATTGGTGATTATGCATACCCACTGGTGTATCACATTTACGCAGTAATATATATAGCCACTGTGGTAGTGGAGTGGTCATAGTGACGGACTCGCGTCGCGAGGTACCTGGTTCGACCCTCACCGCCGCCACAGTAGTGGTCGGCTGAAGTTGGTTTTCTGTGGTTACCAACTTCAAGGCGTGAATGCGAGCCGATCTCCCCTTTAAAAAGTCTCGCCACAGAGAGCAACAGACCTACAAACAGTACACATGTAATTCAATTATAACTCATCACTCACTTTACTTCTGAAATAAAGATGGTGGCACTGAAAAATCAAACACAACACTACATACGTACTCAGACTGTTAGGTACACATACAGTTACACTTCCGGCACAACTCACTAGGTAGTAAATCGTCCATAGATGGTGATAGACCTGAGTTGTGGTCGGTTTGAAAGAAAGGCCCACTTGTGTAATGGAAACTGGAGTGAGCTTTAACGGCACCGTGGCTTACTCAAGTAATCTGTAAATATACCAAAATGGTCACTTGAGTGTTTTGGGACTGTGCCTGCGGGTCACCCAAGTTGTCTGTTAACACGCCGCAGTTCATTCAACTGCCACGGTGTGCACATTTTGGTTCATTTTCACACAATTAGGGGTCGTGGTGTGAGGTCGTGGGCCACATCAGATGACACCGAGGGCCATATTTTTCCCGCGATTCATCGGTTAAGCATGCATGGTTAAATCCTCTTTTACTATCCACTTAAACCCGTGTTTTATCATCTTTCTGCAATTTCCTACTCTTTGACCCTGAAGAGTTGAGTGATCATATTCCAATCGTGAAACCGAACAACTTGCTTTGTAATGTGAGTTCAGCATCGTGGCTGTTGCCATCTTTCTTTCCATTTTCAATTTCAATTTTATTCCAGCTCAAAATCTACTTTTCAAATTGGAAGTGTGAAGTTTCAATGAATGTCATTTTGCAATATACGGCTGATGTTCGCTATAGTAAGCATAGATGTGAACAGGGAGACGATTTACATCTAATCTTAGAATATGTAGATGTCATAGATTTCTCTTCTCGTATAGTTTATATTCATTGCCAGAGTCTCATACAGGTTGTCTCAATTTATTCATTCAATGGGCTGCCTTTGCAAGCTTTGACTTCTGAAACGTACTACAGTAGACTCTCGATAACTCGATAACCCAAAAGTATCGACAAACATGTCGACTTAAGCGGATGTCGAGTTAGCGGGGTTTCGCTCTAAATTTTTGTGCGATCTTTTTTGTGTACGTAATTATATGCATTCAAACAATTCCATTAAATAAAACGCTAATTCTCTCATTAATATTGATTCGGGGTTGTTTCATAATAGAATCAAAACATATATAAACAACTTACCTCATCAAAAATAATCATAGCCGTCACCGCCACATCAACCGCTGTGGTGGTCGAGTGGTTATAGTGCCGGACTCGTGATGCGAGGATCCGGGTTCGAACCCCACAGTGGTGGTTGGCTGAAGTTGGTTTTCTGTGGTTCCCAACTTCAAGGCGCAAATGCGAGCCGATCTCCCCGTTAAAAAGTCTCGCCGCAGAGAGCAACAGTCCTACAACGGTAAATCATTCAACCATAACACCTCACTCATAGTTTGTATAACTGGGGGCAGATGACAGCACTACACATAACAAGCATTACACAGAAACAAACTTTACGTCAGGTTGCACTACACGTACACGCACATTCCCGCATGTACCGATTCGTTGGGGGGTTCAGCGGGGGGGGGGGGTGCATGTGTGGTGTAGCAGTAGTAGGTAGGGGCTCGGGGGGGGGATCCATGATGTTCTTAAGTCAGCCACCTCGTTGGGCAATTTGCCTGTTGTGGCGTTGTATTTGTATTTGTATAAGTGTATTTGTTTGTTTTTCTTTCCGCAGAGAAAACAAAAATACTTCTACAGCGTTCAGTTTATCCCGCGATTGTTCGGCTTTTTCCCGAGTGCGTAGGAATCGACGTACCATATCTACAGCTTTTAATGCATCATGGCCAGATGGTGCAGATACTTCTTCATCTGAACTTTCTGTATGTGATTCTATTTCTTCGGAACATGAAGCACTTCCTCTTTGATTGATTGATTCTAGAATATCGTCGTCTTCTAAAAGTTCTTTTATGGAAACGCCACTAAAATGATAAGCCGGCCAACAGGTTCCAAACATTCATTCTTCATATGCACGCCTCCCCCCCCCACTCCAATGCAAAAAATAGACCCATCATAGGGACCAAACAAACAAAGGATTGTCCAAATACCCATGAACAATGCCAAAAAATTCTTAGAACTGGTAACACAAGGACAATTGTAAAAACCAGTAGTGGTAAATGGACAAAAATCGTAGTCGACTTAAGCAGAGTTAAGCCACACATGTGTCGAGTTAGAGAGGTTTCCCTACATTGAAATTAGTATTGTGCCAACCAAGAGAATAATAGGTGTTATCCACGTGTCGATTTATCGAGATTCCTCTGTACCAGTTGCAATACGTTTGTTTCAAAAACACGTGAGTTGCTTGTAACGCTAGTAAATGTTTTAAAAGGGTAAATCTCTCTCATAAAAATTTCAATACGTAAAAAAAAGTATACTTCGTGCTGCTAATACTATCAATAAGAGAAATCTCATGTTGTTAGTAAAATATTCATTCCAATAAATATTATGTATAAAATCATTTCAAGAAATTTCCATATTGGTTAATGCGATATTTACCGAGATATTGACGATGTAATAAATATCGGTGACTGAGTGCAAGGGCTAAAATGAGGTAAATTCATAATCTTGGACGTTGGGAGATTGCAAATGGTTAGTGTAGGCAAATTCACCAATTTTGTCAGCGACTAAGTACAACGACAAAGATTGAGTGAAATGCTAATTATACAGTAGAAGAATTCACTGAATAATTTCACTGGTGACTATATAAAAAAAAAAATTCTCTACCTGCCAACTTTTTCTGTTAACAATGCAATTAAAGGGTCTCATACCTTTTAACATAGTGGGAAAACTTTGCACTATATCATTAAAAAATACTATTTAACCATTGATTTATTTCAAATGTTTTACACATGTGCAAGCTGTTTTTAATGCAATTCTTTTTTGAAAATTTACAAAAACTTAAGTATCAGAGATATGCTAAGCTTTATACAGGCATAGGATGCCACATACTATGTGTGGGATAATTGAAATAAACCAATGGGTAAATAGTAGTTTTAATGATATTTCTATCAGACTATAGTTAAAAGATATGGGACCCCCCTTAATGCTTACAATAGACAAATTTCACAATCTTTGTCGGTTAGAGTGTGATAGAAAGCAAGAGATTAAAGGAAGAAAATTCATAATCCACTTAAGCAATAACGGTGTAGGCAAAATGAATTGTAAGAAGAATCATCAAAATAAAGTTAACATATTTTCCGAACAATAAGACACAATATAGCCATCTGAAATATATTGAACAGATTTTCAAGAAAGCAAATATGAACATCACTTCGTGGGTATCAAAGTAAATAACTTGAACGGTAGAATATAAAAATTCCAGCAGCTGAACAATTCACGAAATAAGTAGATTACAACCGTCTGGAAAGGGGGGAGGGCAAAAAAAAAAACCTTACCTTGGTACATGAAAACTTTAGCAACGCGATTTGCATTCAAGAAGCCGAAATTTCAAAGAATCACAAAAAACGTTTTATTTGCTCGATTTCTTTTCATTGGCTTTTCTTTTTACCTTTTTTTTTTTCTCCTCGAAGGTTTTTCTTTCCTCTGTCCAATCTTTTAATTATAAATTTTCCTTTTCTTCTCATTGAACCGTTTTCTATTCTTAGCCGAGAAGTTATTGAAAAAGCAATTTGTGCTTTCGCAGAAGAAAAGAAATCGGATACTTGAGCAAAAAAAAAAAAAAAAATCGAATTTTGTTTTTTTTGTTATTTTCTGGGAAATCCGTATTCTCAAATCGTTACACTCTAACGACGATTAACTGAGCAATCAGAAGAAAAGAAAAATAGAACCACTTTTTTTTTTTCTCCCGCCCATTGTGTTTCTTCTCATTATTCTCTCTTACGCAAATCCGAATGCTGTCCGTCTATACACAAAAGTAATTAATTGTTATGAAATTCTACATTCGGAAGATCATTGGAATATCTTTCTTATACCGGAAAGTTGTGTAACAAGCAATTAGACTTGAAATGAATATTTTAAGAGTTGAGTTTGGACACTGAAAGTTTCCAGGTCTTTATTTTGCATTGATGAGGGATCCCAAAAAAAAATGAAGACACGGTTATGTACTGAAAATCAAAATCAATGTGATAATGAACGTACCCTCAGCCGAATCTTGATCTAGTTTTAATAGGCCCCTTATAGCTATATGCAACCTTTCACGCTTGTCCGAATAGATAACATCGTCTACTTGTCCACCGTCACCAACGCTGAAGCTGTTTGCCGCAGTGGTTGACGGAATGTGTTGCAAAAAAAAACGTATTTAGGAAGCGTAATAATTGAGTGATATGTCACCGTGAACCTGGAAACACAGGGAAAAGGGAAGGAGTGACAATTAACACAATAAAAACAGGAAGTTGGCCAAAGATCGTTAAGGTTAAACAAATTTGGAAAAAAAACAATATTTATTATGATTTTGGTCACAAAAATGATCATAAAACAAATGCTTGCATTTAGGTCAACTGATTAGATTTGGCATAGGATTCATGAATCATTAATGTGAACATGTTTTGCAATTTGTGCTTAACCATGCACATATAAAAACAGTAAAAATTATGCTTATCATATTTTGAGTAGTTTAAATAATGGGATCTACTCCATCACATTTAATATGTGATCAAAACAAAATGTGCACATAGAAAAAAATGTACGTATCGGTACAAATAAAAAAAATGTACCTTATAAATTTCGGCGGCAGAAAATTGAAGGCGGATCAGTTCATGACAGTCACACATTGGGTTGGCACTGGATGCGATACGGTGGGCGATGTTAAATATGTCATGTTGAAGCGAGGTTGAAGAAGTACGTGTCCTTTGCATACAGCGATGAGCTCAATACACGTACTTCCCCCATAAATATGGGCTAGATAAGATTGATGGTATAGTCATTGGAGACGACGATACTTCGTTACGTTATTAGGATGAACATTTGTTGCTTATTGTTTTCAGCGTCTGGATTAAAACTTAAAAAAAATATATTTTCCTTGGAGACCCAAGAACGGGTGTTATTCCTCTCGGATATCATGTTGGGGTGTCCTTTTTCCCGATGCCAAGCAAAACTCGATAATTCACACTTTGGCGATTTTAGATGCACTTTTTCTCGCCAGTTTGCGCCATGCGAGACTTTTTGTATATGGGAAGTGAGTTCCATCCAGATTTTCCCAATTCAAACCAACGTTTTTTCGTGTATTTTGTGTCGGTTCTCCGCCAGTTGCGTGAATGTTTGACGATCGCCGTCACCACGTGCCGGGTTTGGTGTTCTTTTCGGGAAGTGTTGGATTTTTTGGAAGAATAGGCATGAATGCTGAAAATAGCTTCTCCTTTTGTAGGCAAAGACCAACAAACACTTAGGGGGATATATTTTTGCTCTTGCAGGAAAGTTCGATCCCACTTTGTAGATGGAGAGCAAAAATTAAAAAAAAAGTTTCATGCCATATGGCATGATACGGAACGTCTGCTATTAGCAGTTCCTACCATTGCATGTCGCAGCCGTACTACTCACTGTATATTGTGGTCGTTATTTTCTCCAATCTTTGATGGTCAAGCTACTTCACCACACACCAACTCAGGCCATGTCGCTATACGCAATTTACTGACATTAACGTGTTGGGTTGGAAATGAGGGTGCCATCTATCGTTGGTGACTTCAAGCTCATTAGGGAAAAAGCCTTATCTGTATTCTTTGGGTGTCTTTCTTTGTCTTTTTCTTCGTTCTCGTGAGTTTTACTTAGCGTGTTGTTTATTTTCGGGTCATATTCTGCGGTGATTTTCTTTTTTTCAGCGCACGTTGGATTGTGAGATAAGTGGTTTTTTTTATTATATTGCTCTCATTTTTTTTAAATTTTCGTTGTGTATTTTCGATCGACTTTAATTTATTTTTCTCGTTCGCATTTCATTTTCGTTGTTTTTTCGCCAGGTATCGCTCGCTTCTTTGATATAAGTTCGTAGGTTTTTGGACGTTAGTGTTAGCAAACAGTGTATACTTTTTCCCGGGTACTCTCAATAACTTTGTTTTCCTTTTATTTGGGCCTATTGTTGTAGTGTAAGTGTGATGAGATAGTTAGCTAATTCTAATAAGTATAAATTGTACTTCGTAGCTTAATACTTTTTTTAGAGGGTGTTGTATTCTTTATATACATATTTATTTTATTCTTCGTGATTTAGTGCTGAGCATTTTACTTTACGTAATTTTTTCGTATAGTCTCTTACGTATATTTTGCATAGTAATGTATTTTACATTATTTTAATTTCCAGTTAACGTTTCTCATTTTCCTATTTTTAAGTATTATTATTATTATCTAGCTTTAGCAATAGTGTTAGTATGCCTCGACCTCGACTAGTGTTGTGTAGAGCTTGCGACGGGAGGTTTCCCTGGTCTAGGGGTATAGTAGCTGATAGTTTCAATTGTAAAGGGTGCTTGGTTAGGAAAAGGCTGGAACGCGAGGTCGAAGCTTTACGGGAAAAAGTTAGGGTGCTAGAGGGCCCGGTTATAACGGAGCCTCTGGTCGTCGAGCCACCTGTTGATGAAGAAGCAATCTCCACGAACAACGACATTTTAGAGGGCGAATGGGTGGTCGTGGATGAGGTAGAGGGGGATAGTGATAGGGGTTTAATCATCGGCGATTCTATGGTTAGGGAACTTGGGAACCGAGTGTGTAGGGATTTTCGGGGTTTCGAGCGCTGTTGTCTTCCTGGGGGGAAGATTGGCAACGTTCGAGACGTTTTTCATCGCCGAAAGTTGCCCTTGCGGGTGATTCTGTGGGTGGGAACAAATCAGGTAGGAGCGAATATTAGTGAGTCTCTGTCAGAATACCGGGATTTACTATTATCCGCTAGGGAGGGGGGTTCAGATGTGGCAGTGATTCCAGTGCTGCCAAGGGGTAGTAGGGGATATAGGAGTAGGATCCACCAATTCAATATAGGCCTGAAGGACATTTGCTCCTCACTTGGGGTCACGTTCTTGGAGCTTCCCGCATTTACCGATAGGTGGCTTCGTTCGGATGGGATCCATCTAAATAAGAGAGGGGTCTGGGAGGTTTACGATAGTCTTAGGTCAGGTTTTTTACTCCCAGACCACGTAGTCGGGAATGCGGGTTAGTTAATGATAATCACAACAGTACTGACTTGAAATTACCCACCTCTGACTTGGATGGCTTCTCGATTGACAACAAACCACCGGGCAAATTAAAATGTGTGTTAATAAATGCCAGGAGCTTGGGTAATAAGAAAGATTTTTTAGAAACTATGATAGTTGTGGAGGGCTTGGATCTTATAGCCATTACAGAATCTTGGGCAAAGGATGGGGATGAATCTTTCTTACACATCTCAGGATACGATACTTTTTTGAGAAATAGATCTGATAGGAAAGGGGGTGGAGTGTTGATATACGTGAAATCCTGTTTGAAGGCTAGAGAGTGTAACGTGCAGAGAAGTGATATTGAAACCATATGGGTTGAACTTGAGAGCAAAAGACGTCATAAGCTTATTGTTGGGGTTTGTTACAATCCACCGAATAGGGATCAAAACAACATTGCCAAAATGCATGATGAAATTTCCTACATGTGTAAGCGAAAGAGGGTTCTCATACTAGGGGATTTCAATTACCCGGGTATTGATTGGGAGAACCTTTCATCTGGAAATCAGTATGAAAGAGACTTTCTTAAGTTGGTGCTCGAAAATTTTTTGTATCAGCATGTATCAGAAGCCACAAGGGGTACTGCTATTTTGGATTTAGTTCTTACTAGTTCTGAGGATCTAGTTGAACATGTTTCGGTGGGGGAAGAGTTTTCTTCCAGTGATCATCGTATCGTCAGATTTCACTGTAACTTTTCCTCGGGTAAGGTTGATAACAAAAGACTGGTTCCTTGTTTTCGGAGAACTAACTTTGATGTTTTGAGAGGAAGGTTAGCGGAAGTTTTCAAAGACCGGTTGGAATCAGTAGGGGTGGTAAGTCAATGGGAAGAATTTAGTACGAAGCTGTCCTCTGTTTTGCACGACGTCATACCCTTTGTTCGAAAAAAGCGTGTTTGTACATCACACCCTCTATGGTTCACGGATAGCGTGCGGAACCTTTATCTTGAAAAGAAAAGAGCATTCAGAGAGTATAAAAGTGGACGTGGTGACCTATCATTGTTTACTGATAAAAGAAGACTGTTGAATAAAGCGATAAGGGATAGTAAAAAGGAAGTTGAATCTAGGTTGGCAGATAACATTGGCTCTGACCCAAAATCATTTTTTCGATACGTCAATAATGGATGTAAGGGGACAGTTGGCCCCCTCTCGATAGGAGGCTCTAAGGTAGAGAGCAATGTAGGCATGTGTAGTGCTTTCAATGACTTTTTCGCGTCTGTTTTTAATGGAGATAATGATATTCGATATACGGGTGTTGCATGGGGTAATAAAACCCTCAACGATATTCAAGTAGAAGACGTGGAGGTCCTAAATCTTCTAAGAAATGTATGTGCAAGCAAAGCACCAGGACCAGATGATATCTATCCCAGGGTTCTCAGGGAAGGTGCTAATGAATTGTTGGGGCCAGTCGCACAGATATTCAGGAGTAGTGTTGCTGAGGGTATCGTCCCGAGAGATTGGAAACTGGCTAACGTTGTTCCGATATTTAAGAAGGGTAGTAGAGAAGTGGTGTCTAATTATCGTCCAGTGAGTTTGACGAGCTCCCTCTCGAAAATTTTGGAAATTATCATCAAAAGGCAGTTTGTGAAGTGGATAGACGAGAATAATGTATTGTCGGATAATCAGCATGGGTTCAGGAAGGGGAAGTCATGTGTAACTAACCTCCTTTGCTTCTATGATTACGTGACTAAGGCTTTGGGTAAGAGCAAAAATGTCGACGTTGTTTACCTTGATTTCCAGAAGGCATTCCAACATGGCAAACTCTTGAAGCGTTTACACGAGATTGGAATAGGGGGCAACTTGCTGAATTGGATAGAATCGTGGTTAAGTGATAGGTCACAACGAGTTATGGTGAACGGGGAATTCTCTGGTTGGACAGACGTCACAAGTGGGGTTCCTCAGGGAAGTGTCCTTGGCCCCATACTTTTTTCACTTTTTATCGACAAACTCGATCAGGGTATCGATGGAATTACTAGCAAATTTGCAGATGATGTGAAGCTAATGGGGGTAATCGGGAATGAAAGCGATAGGGAGTTGCTCCAGACCAACTTAAACAAGATTGCAGCATGGGCAAATGAATGGGGCATGACGTTTAGCGTAGATAAGTGCATGGTCGCTCATTTTGGTACGAACAACCCATGGTTATCTTACGAGTTGAATGGTGTCACTATCCCGGATGCAACTAGAGTCACCGATTTGGGAATTCTCATTGACGAGCGACTTAAGTTTTCTGAACATTGTTCAGCGGTTGTCAAAAAAGCGAATAGAATGCTTGGTCTCATTTTCAAAAAAGTCTCTTCGCGTTCTCCTAAAGTCATTCTTCCGCTTTTTCGAGGCTTAGTTCGTCCTGGACTGGAGTATGCTGTAAGGTTTTGGAGACCATACCTACAGAGGGACATAGACTTGATTGAAGGGGCGCAGAGAAGAGCTACGCGTGTCCTTATTGGCACACAGGGCTTGAGTTATGAAGAAAGACTTCATTTTTTGAATATGTTTACATTGGATGAACGCAGGTGTCGAGGAGATATGATCGAAGTGTTCAAAATTTTCAATGGGATGGATAGGATGGACCATGAACTTTTAGTACACCGCCAATCGACTGCTTTTACAAGGGGACACCAGTATCGATTGGTGAGGGACAATGCAAGGTTATGGTGTCGCAGGGAATTTTTCTCTAATAGGGTTGTTAATAAATGGAATAGCTTACCCCCGGAGGTAGTAAATTGTAACACAATTGACACGTTTAAAAAGAAATACGATAAACATGTTGGGGTAAATCGAGAAGCTTATCCATTCTTAGAATAAGACAACCATAAGTATTCTTTATGGGCATTGTATAATATTTTATCATGCGTATATATTGTTTATAATTTGTGTTAATTGCATTTTTAATTGGGTTGCTGTATTTTTGAAACATATGACATCCATATTTTTATGGGCATCTTTTTATCAGCCACCTCGTTGGGCATTTTGCCTGTTGTGGCGTTGTATTTGTATTTGTATTTGTATTTGTATTCCCCCCCCCCTCCCCGGTACGAACCCGGGGCCTTTTGTTGCACGAACATGATTACCTGTAGCTCCTGAACGTTATCTAAGATTATACGGAACCAGATTTGCACAGACACATATATTCTTTTTAAGTGAGTCATTTGCACTCAGGACATCGGTATTCAGGTTTGAAGGAATGTCAGTGTGGTGCAGCATGAATGCCACCAACCAGCTGTGTCCAAATGTGAAGATGAATGTGTTTCTATTTTTGCCACAAAGTACCGCGGCCGGGTATGAAACTCTATTACTTACTTACACTTCAGTCATAATTAGAAAAATTGACGGCAGACGGCAGCACTGCACACGACAAGCATTATACAGAAACAGACTTCACGCTAGGTTTATAACACATACACGCACAGCTTCCAACATGGCCCAGGTCTTCTTCTACCATCTGGTAAAATCTCTTCATTGAGACAGAGCGGCGGGCCATGATTCGGTTAGGAGGAAGAGGAGGTATGAAACTCTCTTAATTAGCAGCACAATATGAACCGATTCAATATGATACGATATTTACTGTTGCATGTGATTTGGGTTTATGTAGCCAAATCGTTTGAAGTTTCGAGGTGACAAAATGCGTTGGTATTTATTTCGAATAAGTTTCGCCACTGTAAGCAGAGCACCAACTGTGCATTCGAATACAAACACTAATCCGGACACACAATCTGTCCAACGAGGTGCCGAGAAAAACTAGAAAAAAAAAATCCATATATCAAACTTTGAAAACAATTTGTATGTTCATGATGGTGAGAACATGGTAGATTATTTTCGTCACTAGGAAACAACAATGTAAGTTGTCTGTTAATAAGAAAGTCTGCTGTTGGAACCAATAGTTCCAATAATGATCAAAAATTCAATTTAAGGGGTCAGTGCACGCAAATTTGCCAAAAAACACATTTTCTAATTTTTAAATTTTCATATAATATGAAGTTTTCTGCGTCTAACTGTGGTGTTCTCCACAAGTTTTTGTTCTACTTGTACTAAAAATATTTTTTAAATATTTTATTATTAATTGCTGGCAGGCATTTACACATGCTAATGTTTTTCAGTAAAATGCGTTTTTCTCAAAACAAAGTCTTTTGTTAGATAAGGAACATTTTTTCGAACACCACTCATTGAAATGTTTTCGTGTGTCTCTCAACACTATGGTGTTGTTACACAGTTTAACACGAACTTTTAGGATTTTAGTTAAAGTTACTTTTTTAACGAATTTTAACTCCAACAACATGCAAATGTTTCAAAAATCGCGAAAATTTACCCATATTTTGTGCCATTAAAAATTTTCTAAGTAATTTTAATAAAAAAAATCCTCGTGTACGGCGAAATCCTCTAATACAGTCAGATGCAGAAAACTTCATAGTATTTTAAAAAAATCGAAAAACTGGAAAATGTATTTCTTGGGAAATTTGCGTGCACCAACCCCCTTAATACGAATTATTTTTACCTAATCAGGGACCATACAAAATCATCTCGCGGGCCAGCTTTTCCTACACCCGATCGATAATATTAGAGAACTTTTCAAAACGAGAAAGTCCGTTCACACCAACGTCATCGCAACAAATCCCCAAGAAGATCAAGAATTTAGGCTACGAGGCGGATATCGACGTCCTGGGATCAGCCAACGACCGACTAAAAGGAAATCTTTTGCCTCGTTGTATATTCCGTTTGGTTTTCGAACTGCACGTGTCTGGTGTTTTTAGGTTACAGAACAGACAATTCCAATTTCTCACATTTTCCTCTCAAAGTGTCAGGTTATCCCCGAATTCCCTTGTAACTTGACTCGCTATAGCGTGGGGTGAAATAGAAAGAAAAGAAAGTTTTTTTCGCTTTTACCGTGTCCCCAGCACCCGAGAATTTGTCGTAATCTTATTTGTCGTTTCCAAATCAGATGGTTCAAATAGAATTGGACAAGTTTGATGTTGCTCTTCCGTATTTCGCTGTAGGGGTGAGTTTTTGCCTCCTATTTTTTTTTTTTACATCCGTGGATAAAGAAGAAATCAGCATATTCATGTGAAGTATCAAAAGCAAAACCTCGGAGTTTCTTCCCTCCGAACCACGTCGAAGAATTTCCATCGCCTTGCGACAAAACCCCTCTGACTCCCCTTGAAATATATTCTGCTCTGTTATATTTTCCTACAGCTTTACTTAATGAAGTCTTTGCTCGGAGTCAAAAATAGTCAGTATAGAGTTCCCTTTTTTCGAAAAATGCAGCTGAGCGGAAAAAACATTGAAATGATTTTCTCTTCTTGAAAAATAAATATTCGTATTTCTGTACACACGGTTCAGATTTCATGAATGTTTCGTTACCATAATGGAAATAATAAATCGGGAAAAATAAAGAAAATGAGGTATTACGTGCTATGATGAGTAAAAACTTTTGTATAATTCTGGTTAAATTTCGCTGCGGTTGTGAAAATAACATACCACACTGGACACATGCTTCCTATTTCTAAACAGGTCAACAAGAACTATATTTTTGACGCTTGCATTTTGATGTGAAATGTGTGAAGCAGACATATTGCTTTGCATCCTTCAACAATGATACAAAAGTAAGTTGGCAAACAATAAATTATACTTCTATACTAGCCAAATCTTTGTAAATCATATAAATACCGTGTGTTCCCTGAAGTGCAGTATCCCTTATATTTTTTTAAATACTGACAATATTTTTTGTTATGCAATAGCATTCAAGGCGCCTCATTTACTTAATATAACCCCCTCAAAATTTTTCTCCTCTGGGATATTTCATGCTTGTGAATTAACCCCCTTGCCTGTTATGTAGGAGTGCTGTTATCGGGCCTTTACTGATTTGCCTGTATGGCGTACGATCAGTCTCATCTGCCATATCTCTTCTATTTTACTACCAAATTAGTTGATGGACAATCATTTAGTAGCTAAATGGTAGTTTACACTAAAGATAGTTTTTTTAATATGCACAATCGCGTAAGTGGACCTTTTCTGTTAGGCAGTCGTGTAAGAACAAAGTGCAACTTCCAGGAAAAATTTTATTTTATTTGCAGTAAAAAATTTGTTCTAAATGCTTAAAAATAATAGAAATAGTGATTTTTACAAAATTTCCCCCCCTTTCAAATGTAAAATGAACAAAAAATACAATGGAAAAAGGTGACAGTTTCTAGATCGCATTCGGCAAAAAATGAAACTGTTAAAGAGTAAACTGCAACAAAATTTATGAGAACCAACGCGAGAGTGATATGTAAATATTTTGAGCAGGGACGTATTTTTTTAGCCACATGCCCGACGTTAGCATTTAAAATAGTGTATTGATTGGGACAGGTATTTCTTCAAATAGGGGCATATAAATGTTTTTTGATATTTATCTAGCCCAAATGAAAACCCCATTCCGCCAAGGCAGATGGTAGCGAGTTATAGAAGTGTTTTCAAAGCTGTCTACTCTAGTTTTTGGAAATGGTTCCCACACTGAGCATATCAGAATTTTCAAATTCCACTGAGCTTATGTGCGCTGATTCGAATTTCAATAAAATCATATTTTATCAAGTTTTCATCGTTCACAGAATCAAGATCGGAAAGATATTGATCAAGGGTATTGCTAAATAGAAAAAAAAAATCTTTGTCAGAGCATCTTAATACTGCATATAATTTTTTCAGAGAACAGTCCAAAATTCTATATCATTCGCTTCCGACCCATTAAGGTAAATTATTTTTCAGCTCAGCTGCCACCATGCAGAACATACATTTGGAACTTCTCTTGTATTTTCACAATATCATCATACTTAATTTATCCTCATAAGTTGAAATTATAGGAAAAAATAGAAACTTTTTTTTCTTTAAAACATGGATATATCCAATTTTGCAAAATAATATTCCATAAAAATATTCAAGTTTAAATCCTTTAAGATAATGAAAGATCTACAAATCAGAAAAAAAAAAATTCGAATTCAGACTATACTAAAGTCTTCAAATTCCAAAACCAAACAAACATAATACTTTAAAATGAATTTTAATCCATTTACTTCGAACGATTTTCTGATTACAGTAATATCTGAATTTAGTTTATTCATATATATATATGTATATCTGAGATGATGAAAGCCAAACAAATGGAAACAGAACGTAGAAAATGTAAAAGAAAATCGAGCAGATGAAAGTATTAGTTTTTCTTTAAGAGAATCACATGTATATATATATTTACAAAAAAGTGCTTAGTGTGCGAGCAACATAATATCCGTCTAGAGCCGGAAAAAAGAAAAACAGGGCCATGTTCTAAACAAATCACTCCAGGCAACTTCCAACAGGAAAGAAATAAAAGCAAGGAAAACAACATAAATATTTAATACTCTTCTCTACGAACTCCCTCCTAATCCTGAAAGCGTATGGTTTTGCTTTAAAACGTTCACGTAAAAACCTACGCAGGGAGAAGAAAAGAAAAGAAAAAAATACAAGAAAGATTAGAAAAGGAATAAAAAGCAAGAGTGAAATTCATGAAAAGATGCCAGGATTCGGGGAAAAGTATCCCCCGTAGCAAAAAAAAGAAAAAATGCTTTTTCTCCCGATCCTGAGTCGACGTTCTCCGAAACAAATGCCTGCACGTATCATAAAGTTCGCTTTTCATCCCGAGCTTCCGCTTTTCGGCTGCTCTATTTTTTTTTTTTTTTTTTCTGTCGGGCTTGTGCTTGCAGCTTGCCTTTTTTTTTTATTATTGTTATTATTATTATTCCCGGACAAGCAATGGTTACCATAACCGAAAATAAACCTACTTGTACCGAGACGGCTGCCGCCAATTTCTTGCGGAATGGTAACTGTAAAGCACGCCAAGATGTTAGTCTTTAAACGCGCTGAAGTGTTTGTTTTCTTCCGTGGTACCCACCATCCGTTTTTGCGTGTGAGTTGTACGGTGTACCTCGTTTAGCTTTATCACATGGGGACTGCGGCTTTCTGATTACAATAGCCATTTGATAACAATATTCGGGAAAAGTCCCTGTTTCAAATACGATGATCATACATAATGTTTGGTCAAACAGGACGTACGGAAACGGAGTAACAGCGTCTTTCTTTCCCATGTAAAAGGTTGCAAACTATTCAATCGTGAAGTCTTTCTTTGTATATTGTTCTTTTAGAACAATCTGTGTAAAATATGGCAACAACACGGTAATATACATCGTGATTAGTTAATTCCCCTTCTATTTGCATTCTACTGGCAAACCGTTGATCCTAGAGGTATTAATTCAAGTAGAAAAATTATCCAAATAACGTGTAGAACCCAGAAACGTCATTCATGTTGCAATGGAAAATACATAGTTATCAAAATAAAAAATAACTTTTCATACGGACACCCTGTCCTCGAACACCCAATTACAAAATTGCTGCCCTGTCTCTCCTGAGGCCAACAAAAAAAATTCCAAGCTTTTAAATGCAATATTCGCAGAGATATTATAGTTTAAAAACTGGAGAAAAGTTGGGAAAGAACAGCATAAATAGGGGGAAAGAGTTGTCCGTTAGTTTTTGCTGGTCTTTCCCAACTTCCCTCGGATTTTAAAATCAAATATCTCAGTGAATATTGCACTTAGAAACATGCAAGTTTCTTTTTTTTCAGGCTTTAATAAGAACTAAAATGACTTACGAAAAATCCACATCATAATTTTTTCTGTTTTTCATAACGTGGTACATCAAGTGTTAAATAATTCAGTTTCAATTTTATTTCCGCACAAGAAGAAAATTTACAGAGCATTATAAAATTGGCATAATTATAAATACAGTTATACAACAGATCATTTTGGTGAAATGATAAATTCACAATAGACATGAAATGTATCATAAGCGGTATTTTTTGGATCTCTAACATTGAACAAAGCAAAACTATGACAACATTTGAAATTCTGAAAATGAAAATCAGAAATTTTCCATTCAATTAAATTTATGTTTTTGCCCTCATTTCTAAAAAAATAATTTAATTAGGAAAAAAAATAGTGTTTATTCAAAAATCATCACATCCATCAAACAATACCATAAATAAACGAATCTCGGATCATAACGTATATACGATAGTATAAGTACGCATATATGGAAACAGTTTCGCCAGAATAGAGTGATTGGCACTCAGAAACCCGAATCGAGTCAGCAATCACGAAAATTTCTCGCGGGGAAACGTTGTCGGCATTATAATAATACTTTCCGGATTATTCCAGAGAACTTCACGCAGAGGTGATCTGCATAAGACTGCGATTAGGGAAGTGAGACGGGAAAGGGACCGTTACGACCCTTGTTGTTCAAACACCTGAACTGTAAATTGTCTTCTAATCAGTCGGTGTCATTATGAAGTAATACCTAATGACATTTTGATAGTCCCGCAACCATTCGCAGCAGAGCGGGTCTTTCGCACTTAGAAAACGATTTCGAAACACAAATGATATTTCTATGGCTGACGAAATCTGCGGAAAAATACCCTTTTTTTTCCCAATCACAATACACAGATACTCTGTGTATTTTTTTTCTCTTAAGATGTGAATCGTATCATATTCATGTGAGTGTCGATTCAAGCGAGAACCTGAATTCTTTACTCGTTTTATTCAGGGGGAGATATATTTTATATTTAAGCTAGCGAATTTTGTAAACTTAAACTCGCAGTGGCTGTCATTTGCTGATGAATATACTTCATTAATTAAAGTTCTGTTCCCGGGAAATGTTGTGAAATTCGATTATTTATTTGTAATTCTCGTGGAATTTCCTATCATTGTTTTTTAAAGAATTTGTTTTAAATAGGTGGAATCGATGATTTTGATCAGCTGGAAAAGCTATTAAGCCGGTCTCCAACCCCTTGTAAAAAAGTCTCAGCAGGCCTGAAACATTTGGTATTGCTTATAAAAATTATATTTATACCATTGTCAGTTTTTCGCACTTAGAATTTGGGAGATAGTACCACCTGTGTGTACACTATATAATATGTAATATAGCCATACAATCTTTATTTACATTGGTTACACTGACCATTCCCAAAAGTGAACCTGAACACACAGCATGCATAAAACATTACGGTGAGTCAAAAAAAACTGGCGATCAGGGTGAGAATGTAATCTGAAAACACAGAAAAAAATGAACTGTGATGTCAGTGTCACAGAACTATGTAAAATTTTATTAGTATCTCTTAGAGTCTTCTGTTGTCTAGTTAAGGATGGCTACGAAATGAGGGGTATGCACTGTTTGCCAATTTCAGTCGGAACCCACAGGCCACTATGATATATTTAGGATTTAGGATTGTTCTCTAGTTGTCCCCAGGGCTTGACAAATATTGTTACGATCTATAGACGATAGGTGGCGCGATTTGTTCGATTGGCCTCAGAAAACTGGTTTGGCGGAAAACTGGTAAGAACATTCTAGAAGGTCCTGCACCTCCGTACGGTAGCGCCGCAACATGGAAACTGTAAAGTAGAATTTTGTGTAGAATGTTCCTTTTCTCAAAGTTTCGACAGACCTATAAATATTAGGGAATTGTAAGATTTTAGGCTCGAAAGAGAGAGACTGGATGAAAAGTCAGTTGTGATTTAACTTTGCGGGAAAGTTGTTAGCTCTCTGATTAGGTTGCCGCTGTGGTGGTCGAGTGGTTATAGTGCCGGACTCGCGATGCGAGGATCCGGGTTCGAACCCCACAGTGGTGGTCGGCTGAAGTTGGTTTTCTGTGGTTCCCAACTTCAAGGCGCAAATGCGAGCCGATCTCCCTGTTAAAAAGTCTCGCCACAGAGAGCAACAGTCCTACAACGATAAATCACTCAATCATAACACTTCACTCATAGTTAGAAAAAAAACTGGTGGCAGATGGCAGCACTGCACATAACAAACATTACACAGAAACAAACTTTACGTCAGGTTGCACTACACGTACACGCACATTCCCGCATGTACGGGTTCGTTGGGGGGTTCCGTGGGGGGGGGTGCATTTAGGGTGTAGCAGTAGTAGGTAGGGCCTCCAAAAAATGGCTCGGGGATCCATGATGTTCTTAAGTCAGCCACCTCGTTGGGCAATTTGCCTGTTGTGGCGTTGTATTTGTATTTGTATTGAATACGTGTAAATTGCTGTTCTATAAATAAATCTGTGTTTGTCCGTCGAATCGCTTCTTGTTTTGCAATCTCGAAGTGTTGTGGAAAAAAATTTTCCGGAACAATATATTTGCTCAACGTGCCCGGGGTATGTAAAATTATTACCGGGAATGCCCGCCACTGGCATATAAAAAAATAAAATAAAAAATTACGTTTTTTTTATTTTTTCATTGAAGATGATGTGTGTTCTTACACACATGCGTGAAATTTCACAGAAATTTTTCTTTTTTCGGCAGCCATGATGCAAATATGTAATACGTATTTTGATCTAGTTTCATGGTCCTAATATTTAGCAGCCCGGTTCAGTGTCATGGTCTTTCATATACTGCAACTTAGGTGAAAACGGAGAACCCCTCACTTCCAGCGAAATAGTATATTCTAATGTTAAAGAAAAAAAGAACATGGAAGAAAAAAAAACTTCTTAGTTTAATGAAAACAGAAAAATATATTTTTTGAAAAAGATATAAATTGTATGTTGTACAGTACTTGAAGTGTTCAGCATGGATAAAATTTCTGCATTTGATTCTGAAATTGTGATCATTTTCTTTCTACGTGCACAATATATGTGTATTTCTCTACTACACAAAAATATCGGAAGAAATATCCATCACAAAAATATGGAAACTCTGCTGCCACCTATCAAGTGGAAACTAAACAATCTTGTATAACTTCTTAATCGAAGTTAGTTGTTCATTCCATCATGAAGATAACAATTTTGTATGATACAATATAATACTTGTTTCTTAGCTGCATACCGGAGTAATATTTATGCACCAAAATATCGGTTAATATATGTTTATGTTTACCACTGAATGGCATTCTATAATTACCAAAAAAATTCAGAAACTGGTATTTTAGCGCTTAAAATTCACAATAGTATGCATCATAAAAATAAAAAATTATAGTTCCGTACCACCTGATGTACTTTTTCATCCTCAACATCGGTTTAAAATAAACAGCCATTTTATTTTGACAGAATTATAACACATAGTTATCATATTGTTCGTCCACGTGCGCTGAGTGTTTGCGCGGGAAGGTCTTAACGAGACCAACGTATTTCTGCTAATTTTGATACTTTGGATTCCACGTCCGAGACATTTAGTGCCTATTGGATATACATCGGCTAGATGAATGGATAACTGTATTAGCGGCGGCAAAATGGTAAGTGCTGCTTCTGTTGTCATTTTCTTTTTGGCCGAGTTTCATCTGTGAATAGTAGTGCAAATGTCGCGAACCATGGTTGGTAAAAATAAGATGATGGTATGCTTTGCGCATAGTGTATTGCTAAATAATGATAAGTTAAATGTTAGTAACATAATTGATAAGATCAAAGAAACTGTAGATGATGAAAAGCTACCTCTTCAGGACACTATAGAGTTTATTTTTTATGAACTGGATCCAATTATTCAAGAGTTCATAAATCATAATAAGTTCAGTGAATGGCTATGTGAAATTGATAGTGAATGTGAAACTAATGGTATCTTACGTACCGTTATAAAATTAGTTGGAGACTACGAAAATTCAAAAGATGCTGCGTCTGATAAAATAATTAGTACCGAAATTCTTTGTAGTATGAAAAAATTATACAATCGTGATTTCCAGAAATGTGGATTGTATTTAAGTAAGTGTAGGGATGACGAAAAATATCCGATAGGGACGCGAAGTAAAAAGAAAACTAAAGTAACTCCTGACATTATTGTCAACGAAAAGGTAATTGTTGAAAAGGAAACACGGACTGCGGATGAATCCCAGGCTTCCCAAAACACTCAACAAGAAAAAACAAAACTCATAGCAGATGATCAGGTGGCTGGCCCATCTCAGCAACCTGATAATTGTTTGCCCAACAGGGCTAATGGAAAGTCAATAAGTAAAAATGTTGAAAAAGAAAATACAAATGATCCAGATCCCACTAACACAAATGAGTGGCAGTTGGTTGAAAAAAAGAAGAAAAAAGTCAGAATACCCCCATTAAATTTGACAAAATACAAGAACTGGAAAGAACTCTCAGTTAAAATTAGGGGTGTTTGTGAATCAAATTTTGATGCCAAAAAAACTGGCACAACACTGCAATTACACGTAACAACAGAAAATGATCATAGAGCTGTGACTAAAATGCTTGAAAAAGAGGGAGTAAATTTTAGCACATTCACACTAAAGTCAGACAAAAACATAAGAGTGGTTATTAGGGATTTGGATACAACAACATCTTGCGATGAGATCAAAGAATCTCTCGTGGAGTTGGGTTACACAATTATTAATGTGGTACAGCTAAAGAGCCCCCGTCATAAAGATGGTGAAAAGATTATGGTCCCAATACCACTATGGCTCATTGATTTGCCCAGGATAGATAAAAGCAAGGAAATATATCAATTATCTTCATTAAATTACTTAAAGATAAGAGTAGAAACATACAAAAGAAGGAAGGGGTACACGCAGTGCTACAACTGCCAAGCCTGGAATGGGCACACAGCACGAAATTGTTATAACGAATCCCGCTGTGTCAAATGTCCAGAAAAACATCACACATCACAGTGTGATAAGGTAAAGGGTAAGGACTTACCAGTGTGTATAAACTGTTCCTTAAATCATCCGGCGAGTTTCCGAGGATGTAAAAGGTACCCGGGGAACCTTAAAAAACCTGGTCCTAAAGCAATTACTGGGTCACAAAAACTTAGACCACCAAAGCCCAGGCTTTTTTCCGTCACAAGTTCAAGTGACGATGAAATTGAGAAAATAGACATTGAAGCTGAGGAATTACCTCAACAGCAAAAACCAACAGAAGTAAATAATAGACCTACAAGAAGGCATAAGACATATGCAAAAGCTGCAAATGTCCACGAAGAGGTGGAAAATAACAAAATAGAAACTAACAAAAACACAATGACATCAAAAGATGTTAACATGACTGAAACAAACAATAATGTATACTCTGTACCAGAAATTATACCATCAACTATTGCAGTTGAACGTAGGGAAAGTGTAAATAATGAGGTAACCGCAAAGATCCCTCCCAACAGGATAGATGGGGAGGTGTCCCAGATTGTGAATACCGGTAATAATGAGATATCATTCCCCTTACAGGAGTTAATGGGTCTAATGAGAAAATGTTTTAATAACATATTACAAGCTAAGACATATCAAGAAAAATACTCAGTATTTATTGATAGCTTTACTGAAATATCTATGAAACTATTATCGGTAAACTTCACCAATGTTCAATAATAGTTCACAACAAATAAAATATCTCAAGATCATGGCGTGGAACGCCAGAGGTATTATTCGTGATCTCCAAGAATTAAGAGAAATTGTTGCAGATGAAGATTTTGATCTGATGTTAATTTGCGAAACATTTTTAAAACCATGTTATACAGCTAAGATAGCAAATTATGATTGTATAAGGAAAGATAGAACGCACGAAAGAGGAGGGGGAGTAGCCTTATATATCAAAAGGCATTTAAATTATGACATTGTTGACCTCCCACATTCCCGAGATTGCGAAGCGTTGGCAGTGGATTTGCACCTCACTAGCACTAGAAAAATCCGAATTTGTGTTTTATACAAACCACCAAATAATCAATTTGATACCTCTCTGTTAAATCATATATTTGACTGCAATTATGCAACAATTCTTAGCGGTGATTTAAATTCTAAATCACCAATTTGGAATTCAAATAATTACAATGCAGCAGGACGTATATTAGAGCAGTATTGCAGAAATAAAAATATTATTACATACGGGCCAAGTGCTGCGACACACTATCCGGATGACAGCAACCGAACACCAGACCTCCTAGATATTACACTGGTCAAAAACCTCAGTGTTCCTTTAGCAGTAGAGGTAATATCTGCACTTACATCAGATCACATTCCAACAATTATTGATGTTGATTTCGAAATTCCCATACAACAAAAAATCAAAAAAATTACAAACTGGCCACTATATAGGCAAGTGCTTACAGGAATTGAAACACCAGATAATGCTAGTGAGTGTACCATAGATATAGAAAATGAAATAAACTCATTAACACAAAAATTGCAGGACACTGTTAATAATTCCACTCGGGAAAGGTCAAACGAAAACAACCCATTAGCACTCCCCAGATATCTGAGGGAAATGATAAGAGAAAAGAATAGAGCTAGAAGAAGGTGGCAAAGAACGAGAGATGCTACACATAGGCTCAGATATACAACATTGCGAAACAATACACGTCGAGAAATCAGGGAATTTACAAGTGAACGATTTCTAAGGTTCCTAGAAGATGCTAATTGTGAGGATGGGTCGTTCTATAAAATTTATAGAGCACAGAAACCCCGTAGCCAAAGACTTACATCTATACATGGCCCGCATGGACTGGTATATACAGATGAAGATAAGGTAGAAGTATTTGCAGATACCTTTGAACTGCAATTCTCACCAAACACTAATACTTCAAATGTTCAGGTCGAGAGAGTGCTTAGAACTATTAATGAATATTTTGATAATCCTCCACCTGAAACACAAACAGCTCTCACTCCAACAGATATCAATGAATTAAAAACAATAATAAAACATTTGAAAATTCGGAAAGCATCTGGGCATGACCTAATTTCAAATATGGCACTGAAGAATTTGCCCAATAATATTTTAGAATATATTGTCAAAATTTTTAATAGATTGCTGGAGCTCAAATATTTCCCATCTAACTGGAAAACAGCAATTGTTAAAATTATACCAAAAGCTGGCCAAGATTTGCACTTTCCAAGCAATTGGAGATCCATCTCATTGCTTAGTAATTTTGGAAAGTTATTCGAGAGAGTTGTGGTAACACGTATCAACACTTACGAAAAGTCTCATCCAACAATTGGGCCCGAACAACATGGATTTAGAGACGGTCATTCTACAACCACACAATTATTAAGAGTTATAGAAACACTCCAAGAAGCTAGAATTTATCATGATACAGCTGCAGTTGCACTGTTGGATTTAAGTAAGTCATTTGACAAAGTGTGGCATGAGGGGTTGCTCTATAAAATGATTAGAATGGCCCTACCCTTTAGCATAATTAAAATTGTACGTCATTATCTTGCAGCAAGAACTTTTTATGTAAAAATCAATGACACAATATCTACAACTAGACGAATTAGATCATCTATAGTGCAAGGCAGTGTTATAGGACCTTGCTTCCACAATTATCACATGAATGATTTTCCAGTGGCAATTAAGGGTATTACTGCGCAGTACGCAGACGATTCAATGATAATTTGTACAGATAGAAAACCACAGAAGGCATTAAGTAATTTACAAGAATTAATTGATCAAGTCGAAACATGGTGCGAAAACAGCAGAGTTAAACTTAATGCAGACAAGACAGTATTTATGTGGATCACAGGAAAACTGGATCTACCCCCAGATGCCGGAATAGTGGTTGGGGGAAAATTCATTGAACCTGTTATAAGTACTAAATACCTGGGAATAATAATTGACAAACGATTGACATTTGTGCAACAACGAAATTATGTAATACGAAGAGCAGACGTAGCAAAACACACTTTAAAACGCATACTTGCAAGCAGATCAACATTGACAATCAAGAACAAATTAAATGTATACAAAATGGCTATCAGATCCATACTTTTATATGCTGCACCAGTGTGGCTCTACTCGAGCAATCAACACATGGTTAAATTAGAACAATATCAAAACAAAACAATAAGAGCTATGCTGGGAGCCAATTGGTTCATCAGGAATAGAAGTATGAGAAAGGATACTGCAATGCCCACCATACACGCATTTGCACAAAAGCTGGCTAATAATCTCTTCCAAACTCTTGAAGAGTCAGAATACCAACATCTTAGGGAAATATCCACTTACCCAAAAGATCAGATATCAGCTTTTTCCAGACCCAAAAACTTTCTGGTTATGAAAAGACCGGAGGTACCGGGATTGTGAAAAATGTATATAAGCAACTATATATAGTGTAAATAATTAGACCAACTGCAAAATATCAAATTTTGTAGATAATATATATTTAATCAAATAATCATAATTAACTGCATTTAATAACATATAATCGCATTTATTAATATGATCTATAGTTGACGCTGAACATAAAAATGAGAGTAGGTAATATATGCATTATGATGAATGATTAATGTTAAAAGAATAGCATTAATTATAACTTAATGACGTCCTAACAGGCTGATGAAGTGACATTCTGTCACTGCCCTGTTGAGTGACACTTTCTGCTTTCTATTTCTCCTCCACACCTACTTGAGCTTTCTTTTCCCCCTAGATTAATAACCCAATATGGGTAATATTAAACTCTAAGTAGTTTAAAAATAAAACATATACAACCATGGCGAAAATCGCACTACTAGTCCAGGATGGCTAAGAAATGACTCAGGGGTATGCACTGATTGCCAATTTCAGTCGGAACCCACAGGCCACTATGTCATATTTAGGATTTAGGACAAGCGTCACTAGTTTTCGTTTTGCGTATTCGTAATAGTCAAGTACGAAAATATGAAATATAATAAGTTACAAGATTACGCAATTTTCGTTCAATTTTTTTATCATGGGTTCGCAAATTATTCCTCCTATTTACGCTGGTCCGTTAAAAATTTAGCTCAAATTTTTACACGTTTCAATAAGAATTTTCAGTGGCCTGCAATGAGAAAAAATTTTGAAGAACACTGAACTAAACCGTACTAGACCCAATCTTTTAGTGCCGATAGGTAATTTTTAGGGATATGTAAATTTCGTATTTACGAAATAACCGCGATAAATGCGAAATTACCGAAATAAATGCGAAATTTGCCAATATTGACGAATAAATGCTAAAATTTGATTTTTTACTACTTTTTAGTGAAATCTAGGTAATTTACACTGTCTCAAGTGTGAAAGTCGTAATTTTAGCCAGTGCTTGAAAGGAAAACCACAAGCGTCACTTCTTTCCTCTCTGACATTGTATTAGATGAGAATACAGTCGCGTTCGGTTTTAACAAAGCCCCTTTGTCATTCGAGAAGTGTTTGTAATAATCAACGTCTACGCTATAAGCGAGGCGTTGGAATCAGTTTACGTAGCAATAGCATATAGACCCTTTTGAGATTGTCGTGGACAAAATAAGCTTATGCGGCACATAACTGAAATACGTAATATTATAATAAATAATATAGCATGAATATAGTTTTTGATTGTTATCTGAAAAGTTATGAAAATTTATTAGAAAACGCAAGATATCCAAGAACATGCAGACATTTTCGGAAGCGTTAATGATTTTTTCGAGTAGATGCAAACGGTTTTCCCCTTTGAAGTTGACAGTATTCTCCAATTTAAAAATTCAGAAAAAATAACCCCTCTGATGCCTACGCGAATTATATATCACCAATCAATAATACACTTGAATAAGCAGAGCTTTTCAACAGTGGCCGAGTCGATTTACAACAATTTTCTTCAATCAAAGCCACCAGTAGAAAGATCACAAAGTAATAAAAACAAGTAAAAATCCAATAATTCGAAAAACATAGACGATACAGTTTTGCGCAGAAAGACAAGATTTTATTAAATGACAGAAATGTTTTTGCCAAAATCGTTACATTTATTCTCAACAGGTACCGCTAAAGTTTCGTATTCCGTGTCATCTGTTGACGACAAATATAACTATTCCGGCAATGAAAAAAATTATTGAAAAACTTTAGATCTTTTTGTGAGAAAAACGTAAAGATATCACCCGCGTACAATAAATGTTGTACAAAAAAGTCTGTATCTTATATCCGGGTTATGTATTAAGGCGATGTTACATTTCAACTATTAAAAAAAAGTACTTTATAAGTACTTTAATACTTTGCAGTAATATGTGAAATTTTTAGGGGAACGAATGTGAAATATTTATTTTGGAATTCATTACTGCGAATAAATGCAAAATTTCAGAATTTTTTTTTTTGCGAAATTTACGTATCTCTAGTAATTTTATATCTAGAGCCCGAATTATAGAGCATATTTTGGCCTTTTTTAGCATTAATGCATATAAATGCATAAAATCGAAGTATTTTCAGAATAAGTGCATATTTTTGAAAGTTTATTTAAGCGTAATGACTTTTTTTTTTATATAATCTGTTAAATAAATATTGCTAATAATACATTAAAACCTCTCTTTTGCGGTCACCGACACGGGACAAAAAAATTCGTTCGTAAAAGAGAGGTGACCTTTGACTAGTGGATTTAAAATGCATACTTGTATTATACATTGGAAAAATATTATTTGGCCGTAAAAGAAGGGTGAACGCCTCTGAGGGGTGTCCGTTAAATACAAATACAAATACAACGCCACAACAGGCAAAATGCCCAACGAGGTGGCTGGGGGGAAGGGGTATTTATATATCATCGGTTTTTCTGCCGCAGGTGGAATTGAGTGAATTTATCGAGATGATCGTATTTTCAAATTATCAAGTGTTCTATTATTAACGCTATTTCTAGAGATATATCAAAAGCGTTAAATTTTTTTAGAAATGGTGTCGAAATTCTTTTGTTACTGGTATTTCGTTACTGAGCAGCTACGATAAACTAGAAGTTAAAAATACCCAAGTATGTAGAAGTTTTTTGCATATATATATATGCGGGTTATATGCGGGGATATTTTTTTGGAAATGAATATGCACTAAGAAATAGAAAATATTTATTTTAAAGTATATCTGCTTTTTTTTGCATTCTTAAATTTTCTCATGCATATTTTCTTATTTTTGATAATTTTTCATTTCTTCAGGATTTTTTTGGTGTATATATTGGATTTTAATGAATATTTTAGCATTTTTAGATGCATATTTCGGCATTTTATGTACATATTTCGGCATTTTTATGTACATATTTTGGCATTTTTATGTGCATATTTGCATATTTTTAGAGCATATGTCGCCACTTTTTAGTGCATATAATCCGGGCTCTATTTATAACCATTGCTTTACAATTCAACACGATAATGCCGTCTCAAATTTTTTTTCGGGATCTCCCGGTTTTTATCAGTAAATTTACGTTATGTCCCAGTTTTTATTTTGTCTTGGTTTCATTCGTATGATCAGGCTATACTTTCCTAGGCCTCTTAGACCCGCGCCTGACCGAGTCGGGCCCCGTACCGTGACTCGGCCACGATTCTATAAGCTAGGTGAATTGTAACTTAATAACTTATTTTCCGACGACAAGAGCGTAGAAAATTATAATTGGCGATTGACTGGCATTAGATTATAGATTAGTAACCACATTCACTTTTTTTTCTCAAATCGAAATTTTGGAAATAAAATAAAACATTTTCAATATTTTTATGCAAATAATCAAATTTGTTTTTTAAAAAAAATTTTCAAGCAAGTAAATTCAGTGACAATATTTTTAGGGCATGAAAAATATTTATCCGGGTATCTATTATTTCAAATTACATGCCCGTCGGGCATGTAAATGTTTTGGAAATCTGCCCAACCCTGGTTGTCACCGAAAAAATGTTCGGAAATTATCTTCGGAAGAATTTCTTGAATACATATTTATGGGAGCATTGGGAAAATGCACATTTATTGAAGAATTTTTAGAAAAATAATCATTGACGGGATTACCATTGGATATGCGCATTACTGAAAGCATTGTTAAAATACGAATTTATGAGAGCATTCTTGGCAATAGAAATTTATTAAGTTATTGCAAAAATAATACGCGTTTTAAAACCATGGTTCATGCATTTGGAGCCACGCACAAGTCGCGCACTGATGCCCATTTGGAAACCATCCATATTTATAGAAGTATTGTTGAAATTGTATAAAAGTGGAGGTATTGTTGAAATTGAACAAGTATGACAACATTGTTGAAATTGCATGACCATGGGAGCATTGTTGAAATTGCGTGAGTATGAGGGCATTATTGAAATGCATGAGCTTAGATCATTGTTGAAATCGCATGCGTGTAGAAGGAATGCAAACTATTTTAGGGAAGCTTTGTTGATAATGCACAAGTGGGAAGCATTCTTTGAACGCGTGCAACTGTGGAAGCTTTGTAAGAAAGACGCATTTATGACAACATCATTTTAAATATCAGTTTATGGAGAAATCTTCAAAAATAAATGCACATATATTGAAGCATGGTTTAAAATACTTATTCACATAATCATCTGGACGGCAATTGCACTTGAGGTTATCAAGTGTTAGAAAGAATATTTCTCTCGCTGCGGATTTCCTACCGATTAATATACTAGATCAAGGGTGGCCAATCTTTTTCCCACAAGCCGTGCCGCAATTAAGATTATTTTCGATGCGCGTGCCACTCTACGAATTTTTACACGAATACCATACGAAGACGGGACGTGTGCATTTCCCTCACCTTGAAAAAAATTTGTTCGGTTGCATTCTTGTTTTCGTAATGTTTATCTTGTCACTCATATGAATTCAAAACTGTTTTCATTTCGGGGTCCTAAATTCAATTATCGCAATAGTGATTGTGTATGTGCGTATATTGATAGAAATTCATCTTATCTATACCATGGGCAATGGAATCCGAAGGAGGCTCGGGCTGCTTGTCCCCCCCGCCCCCCTCCCACTAAACTTTGCGAGCGGGCTTTGGCGCCTAAGAAATCATGGATATCATGGGTGCTATGCATGCCCCCTGTGCGAACATCCCTGAATCCCGTACGTATGACTCGTACAAAAACTTTTGCCCTCCCCCCAAAAACGAAAATTCTAACAGAAACGCATTGAATAAAAATTAATTATTATAATTAAGAATACATACTTACTAAATAGAGGATTGGTAGCCTACAAGACCATTCATAACCACCATTCATAAGGAAAGGATTGTTCCAAATGTTTGGAGAGAATTTGTTCGATTAAAAGAAATTAAACATAGAATTTCTTTGATTTTTGAAAAATAACCCTTCGCGTACCACTCCTTATACCCTAGCGCACCACTTGTGGCACGCTTGCAGTGGGTTAGCCACCCCTGTACTAGATTATAATATTGCTTGACACACCATCTCTATACAGAAATGAAAAAAAAAACAATTTTTGAATTTTCAACTTGGATGGAAACTGAAGTTTTTTCCCATATATGGATGCATGCTTCCTTTTCTCGTCTTTCATCATCTTGTTATTTTTCTATTTTTCTTTATAATTTCCTGAATTTCATGAAATCTGGAGTCTTTACGATGAACTGAATTTCGAATATTTTGTTTCTAAAGAAAGGAAGAAGAAACCATTTTATTTCATGGCTCTCTTCCGCAGCTGTCATCTTCGAGAAGGAACTCTATATTGACTGTTTGACTCCGAGCAAAGACTTCATTAAGAAGAGCTGTGCGAAAAATACTACAAAAAAAAAAGGAAAAAAAATATTCGAATAGTCGGAGGTGGTTTTTGTCACGAGGCAATGAAAATTCCAGACCTGGATCGAAATGAAAAAAATAAAATTCAACGGGAATTTTCTTTTTTGATACTTCACATGAATATGCTGATTTCTTCTTTATATCCGTGGATGAAAGAAATAGAAGCAAAAACTCTCTCTATATCTTTCACCCCTGCGACGAAATACGGAAAGGCAACATCAAACTTGTTCAATTCTATTTGAACCATCTGATTTGGAAATGGCAAATAAGATTACGACGAATCCGCGAATGCCGGGGACGTGGCAAAAGCTGGAAAGTTTATTTATTTTTTCGCTATAGCGAGTCATGTTACAACGGAATTCGGAGATAGCCTGACGTTTTTAGAGGAAAAATGTGAGAAATTGGGATTGTCTGCTCCAAGGCATTACGAACACGAAACGCGTACTGTTCCAAGACAGAACGCACACAACTCCAAGAAGGCGCCCAGAGGTTTACTCAGATCCCAATTCGGTCGGTAAGCGTTTGTTTGCAATCAGACTTTAAAAAATAAACGCATTACTCAGAAAATTTGAACGTCCGCATAATAAAAATTCATTGACGTAAAATGTATGGATGACTTAAAGAGTAGTCATACGTATTACGAAGTTTCCCCAAAAATACGTCCCGGTCTCATTAATTTGCAAAATCAAAAGATGCATTAGGGCTTATTTTTCGTGTTATGTTCTATTTTCCCGATGTACAAAAATCTACATGAACTATTTTCAAATATCTACGAATTTGAGCTTGAATTTCTTACGACTACATTTATCGAGAACCATTGGTTTTGATCTCGTATGTCCAGCAGGATAGCTCTTCTAAAATGAGCATTTCCAGTCTATGGATCCTGCTCCTAAAACACTGACAATTCGGCTGCCTCTCATTTGATCCCTAGGTAGATCTTGCAATAGCTTGTTTGACATGTCTAAAATATCACGAATCTCGAGACATAAAGTCATTATTGCATGAATCCTTACTATGGATGTGTTTACCATTAGTATTAGGCATCCATTTGAGTATTTACATTTGTTTGATTAATATTGGCATTTACTACAAGTATAAAATTAAGATACAGATAGATAGTAACCAAGCAATAAAATTTGTATATTAATATTATTTTATTTAAAATTTAGGGCATTTGGCGAGCGTAGCAACGGACGTGAGAGTGTGTCCGTCTGGCTGACGATTTTAACTAAGGTTATTTTCGGGGTAAGGTTTATATTAGAAGCGTCCTGATCCTGAAATATCATGCTAGGACTTATTTTTGTTCGGCCTCATTTTCGGGAATACACGGTAAAACGTATAATGACGGAGAAACTGAAATTTCTTGCTTCACTATTACACCTTGATATGAAAAATATGTTATTTACTCATACGATGTTATAATATCTACTAGAACATTCAAAACTTTTAAATATTTCCCAACTGAGAGTGAGTTTCATCATTCTCCGCTAAGTAAACAAAGACTACCGTGTTTCTACTAATCTGCCAAAACCAGAATTTTTAGGATAAAACACGTGCAATGCATACATGTATCTAATATTGATAGGATTGTGAAAGTACTCCAGTTGTATTCAGTCGTAAACATAAACAGAATTCCCAATAGACTCTTCATCGTAGACAAGAATGTCTAATTTCCAACAGCTTCTATGTCGTAATCAGAAACTTCACATTTCTATCAGCCTTTCCGCCGTAAATAGTAATGTGGAATTTCCAACAGTCTCACTGTCGTAAACAGAAAAATGGGATTTTTTTTTTTCAATATCCTTACTGTCGTAAAAAGAAACGTAAACTTTCCAGCAGAGTCGCTGTCGTAAACAGAAACGTAGAATTCCCAACAACCTTCCCGTCATAAATAACTATGAAATTTCAAACAGCCTCACTGTCGTAAACATAAACGAATTTTGTTGAATTTTAGCTGAATTTTCAACAGCCTTTGCGTCGTAAATAACAATATTGAATGTCCGACAGTCAGAAGTAAAAACATGTGGAATTTCCAACAGCCGCAACGAATTAACTCTATTGAAGAAATTAAAAAAAAAACAGCGTCAGAGAATTGTGGTGGAGATTGTAGATGATGTTGGCATCTCAGCTGAAACTTACTGTGTCACTTCAAGAGATTAATGTGGCATTCATTACGTGTTCCAACAAACTTTTCTTAACAACCTGACAAAAGAGATAATGGACGAACGCATAAAGGGCCCCGATTTCCCATCATTCTCGATAATTTGTCATCCGATTTTGAATCATCAATATCACTTATAAAATCTAGTTCGCCTCATTGTTCTCTATCGCACTTTCATTTAAGATGACTGCCTGCCTTCGGAGTACTTTTTAAAAAAATGTCATTTTGGATAAAACGAATGTGATTTTAGTGGGGATATGGTACAATATTGAGAAAATAAATACTATTTCATGAATATTCTGGCAAAAAAAAAATATTGACAATTTTATATGTAGAATCAGCATATTTTTAATACTTCTGTTAGACACTGTACACTAATATCTGCTGCTTGTACCAACATGCAACATGTTCTTCTCACAGATTAATGCTCTTTCATTCTTCAGTGAAATCAACAAAAACTTTTAGGATATTATAAAAACTTTTTGAGGCCTAATTGTTTACGTAAAAAAATACACATTTTTCGTTAAAAATACTGATATTCCCAATTCAAAATCGTGTAAATCCAAAAGTTTCGAACATATCGCTTGGTTTTTAGTTCGTTGCACAGCCTGGACTTTTTCTCTGCCGCTGTGGTGGTCGAGTGGTCATAGTGACGGACTCGCGTCGCGAGGTACCTGGTTCGACCCTCACCGCCGCCACAGTAGTGGTCGGCTGAAGTTGGTTTTCTGTGGTTTCCAGCTTCAAGGCGCGAATGCGAGCCGATCTCTGCGTTAAAAAGTCTCGCCACAGAGAGCAACAGGACTACAACGTTACAAATATTCAATCATTACATTTCACTCCCAATTGGAAGTATAGATGGCAGTACTGAAATATCAAACACAACACTAGCTACACACTCAGACTGTTAGGTGTACTCACTTTGTCCCAGACTCTGCCACGAAGCTGGGCGGGAAGAGATCTCGGTAACGGGATAAGTCCGGTGGCAGAGCCCCTGGCGTTCATTCATTCAGCCTGGACTCTAAAATACAATAGGAATGTTTTATAGAGATATTTTGAAACGTGCTTGAACTATGAAGATTTTTGCGAACTGAAAAAGACAATAAAAAAACACACAAATCTTCAGAAAACGTATTCAAAGATTTTATTACCGAGTTTTGATCACTATATCCGTTTTACTTAACCCTTTGGGCGGCAATTATAACCCCCCCCCCCTCCTTCAAAATGTAATATCTTCTCTAACGAAGTAGGTTTTCAGCATGTGCAAACTACCTGGTACAAGGAAAAGTTTTTCCATTAAGGAAGCAACTTTACAAAACATCTGAGCTTGTCAATGCTGAAATAAGAGGATTTTATGGAGGTGAGATATCTCGTTATTGCCACTTATAGGGTTAATCCGCAATAACTTCGCCTCTAGTCATTGTAGAGACCAAAATGAGACAGTTTTGGTTTCTATAATAACTGCACTTTCAAATGAATACATAAAATGAATTTAAAATATTTTTTTGTGACGTTTGTGATTTGAAGGCAGGCAAATCCCCCAATAATCGTTTGAAAATTCTCAACGAAAAATTTTCTTTTCAGAAAGTAAAATTGAACACTCAAACACTCTTACAAATTCCAACATAAGCTTATGTTTGTTCGAAGAAATTCATATTCGGAGCGTTACGACGAGCATCAAACTACTTGAGAAAATCGTAGATATCGTCCGCGTATAGAAAAGAGGTTTTACCGAATTTCTACAATGATGCTTTACCTAAAGCTATCAAAAATAAGCGACCGGGTATGATTTTGTGACATTGTAAATTAATTTTTCAATATCAAACTGAGACGATTGTACATCTGAAGAATGAAGATATATACGTAGTCTTAAAATAATTTCATTTAAAATTCTTTTTTTGTTTTCTACTTCAGCTCTTCTCTCTGGAACCGAGAGCGAAAATAAAATGGAAGAACGTCTCGAGAAGTAGATAAACAAAACAAAAAAAAACGTAGAGAAGCAGAGTGAAGAGCACAGCTTTTATTCTATTAAAAAATCAGCAGAGAGGACTCTCTTCCACTCTTCTTCTCTGTTTTTCTCTTTTAAAGGTGGAAGAGAAAAAGTTTATAGCGGAGTATCTGCTGCATTCTCTGGAAATGGTTAGACTGAGGGGAAAGGATGTCGAAATGAAACTTTAAAAGAAAAGAAAAAAGAAGAGTTTTATTCGAAAGCCAGTAAGGGACTCGAAATAAGAAGACATTTATACGGCACGAGGTATTCCGAAAGCACGGTGAAAAGAAGGAAAAAAAATAGCTAAATTCTTTTTTATTATTATATATTATTATTTTTTTTCATTTCGATCCCACCCTCATTCGAACGTGGAACGTCCTGTGCACACATCTAAAGTGGTAAAGTCAATTCCGTTTTATTCAAGGCTTTCTCTCTTCGCCAACTCGGGCTTTCTCTCAGCTGCAACGTACGTATATTGTGTATATATCAGCGTTGTTTTTATATATATCTTCGGTTTTTTTTTTTTTTGTAATTTCCACTTTTCCTCACAGCAATACTTTTCCTATCAGATCTTGTGCTCTCTGAATTCTTCTTTACTTCTATGTATAAATTATTCATTCCGGTTCTATGACGGATGCTTCTTTGGCATTGCTCGGCTACTAGGAATGGCGATTCATCAACGATTTCACGTGGGTGATTTTCCACTTTTTTGGCTCCGTTTTTGATACCGTGAGGTTTTATTTAATCACTAGCTATAATACCCAGCGTTGCACGGGTTTTCTTCAATGAGGCTTTTTAGATCACGTGATATCTCCCTCTTTCTTTGAGAGGGACATACAAACCGTGTTCAAGTTGAACCAATATGGCGACTTACTGTGCGACTCATGAAATAAACAAATCTAAATTTAAAGAAACGTAGAAATGAATATATATATTTTTTCTTTTTCAAGGGGTGCCAGGTATTTTGATCCCCCCCCCCTGAAGTTCTAGTTATTCATCTGCCGGTTTCTGCTTCAAAATATATTAAAACTGTGGAATTTCTTCGATATACTTTATGAGCTCATAATTAATTTTAAAACAATCTAAACTATATGAATTTATGCAGTTGGACAATAAGGAGACATTAATTTTCATACTTGAGAAGATATAAATAAAAAGTTGAAATCAATGTTATTGCATGGATCTCAACTCAAAAGTAGGTCTGGCTAATCACTTCACATTTAATCTCCTGGGCTTCGTATATCTCTAAGCGAACTCAATATTTCAAAAATCTAGAATTCAATAAATTTTTTTTAAATTATTGATGTGTGGCGGAAAACCCCGCCAAATTTTCGCATTTCTACAGTAAATTCGGCAATTTTAACACTGATTGCTATGAGAATTACCCTTTTCCTGACCCTCAAAGCGATGCTGATGATGATTATGACGTATTTTCAAAAAGCCTCATTACTGAGAGTATTGAAAATGTGGCCAACCATTATAAAGGCATAAACTATTATACATATTCATATGCTAACAGGATTAGAGAAGTGACAAACCATTGTAAAGGCATATACACGTCTTAAACGCATTGCTAGGGAACCACGGTAACCAAAGTAAACGTTCGGAAAGTGATTGTTGAGGTCCAAAAACCATTGTTGCCCGATAGTTTTTTGCCCATTTGGGGCACTTGCCCTGCTCTGACGAAATTTTAAAGTAGCCTATCGTTTACGTCAGGTCCCATTTGGTATATATGCAAAATTTGGCGACGATCGATCTAAAATTGTAGATTTGTATAGAGAACATACATACACACAGACAGACAGACAGAAAATCAATTTTATATATATAGATTAAACATTTTATTTAAAATCAATCTTTAATAAATGATGGAATCATTTAATCATTTTATTTAGTCATTTTTATGGGCATATTTTGACTTCGAAACCGAAACCAACGTCGACGTGCGACTAAATAGTGATTTCTGCCACACTGGTTGGGTTGGAGGGGGGCTTTAATTAAACAAAATGATAGCAAATAGAAAATATGAATACAAATGAAAAACTTGATTGATGAACTTTTTTTAAAAGATTTATTTTAAGCTTTGGATATACATTCAATTATCAGTTATGAATTCAGTGCCTGGGAAGGAACATATTCCTAATATTACAAAGGAAGAAAATGTGTAAATGGGCACAGAGTGTTAGTTCGTCAGTCTGTTGAAGTATCATTTTTTGAATTTTCGTTGAAGAAATTCCAATAAATATACAACTGTCTATTATTATTTTGAGCTAATGATGAAGAAACTATGGCTCGCTTAGAGATTCTATTCGCTACACCGCAGAGTTTAAAATGAAGGTATAGTAATTTTCAATTTCATTGTTTTAAAAAAAATTCATTTAAGGGAGTGTTCCATCTTGTGCATATGAAAAATATAGTTGTGAGAATTCAAATAGAAATTCATTTAAAAACTTTTTGAGATTTTATTTATAATTTTTTTTTTTGAGCCTTTATCAAGTTTTACAGTGAATTATATTCACTCAAACCAAAAAAAAATTTTGGCTGCTAATAGAAATGTTGGCCGTGAAAGAGGGGTGATTGCATGCATCTACAGGTATCCGTTAAGAGGGGGTTTACTGTATCACCAGTGAAATTTTCAAAGGCAAAGTAATTAAATATTCGGGCTGCTAAAATGGTCAATACTAGACCCAAAAATTGTCAAAGGTAAGTAATGTTTCCATTTTTCGTCCAAAAAGTATCAAAAGTCAGGTAAAATTGTCAGCTATTGGCAAATAGATGAAAATCACAAATGGCAGGCAATCGAGAACAAGTCGCATTAGAATAAAATATATTTCACTAAAAAAGAAAAATGGTATATGCTGAACGGATATGAGATGAATATATTTAGATGATTATAATTAACTAGCTATAATACCCGACACTGCCCGGGTTTTCTTCAATGAGGCTGTTTGCATCACGTGATATCTCCCTCTTTCTTTGAGGGACATACAAACCGTGTCTAAGTTAACCAATATGTTGACTTCCTGCGCGAATCATGAAATAAACAAATCTAAATTTAAAGAAACGTAGAAATGAATATATATTTTTTCCTTTTTTAAGGGGCGTTAAGTATTTCGATTCATTTCCCCTCCTTTTGAACTTCAAGTTATGCATCTGGCTGTTTGAGCTTCCAAAAATGCTTAGTTAAAGTTGTGGAATTTCTTCGATTTACTTTATGGGTCCATAATTAATTTTAAAACATCCTAAACTATGTGAATTTATTCAGTTGAATATTAAAAGATAATACGGAGACATTAACTTTCATGCTTGAGAAGATATAATCAATAAACGATTGAAATCAATGTTATTGCATGAATATTCAACTCAAAAGTAGGTCCGGCTAATTACTTTATATTTAATCTCCTGGGCTTCGTATATCTCTAAGCGAACTCAATGTTTCAAAAATCGAGAATTCTACACAATTTTTAACATTATTGATGTGACAGAAAACCCACCAAATTTCTGCATTTCTACAGTAAAATCGGCAATTTTAACACTGATTTATATGGGGATCATCCTTTGCCTGACCCTCAAAGTGATGCTGATAATGATTATGACATCTATTCAAAAAGTCTCATTACTGGGAGGATTGAAAAAGTGGCAAACCCCATTACAAAGGCATAAACTATTATACATATGGTAACAGGATTAGAGAGGTGACAAACCATTGTAAAAAGGCATATACACGTCTGTTAGGGAACCACGGTAACCAAAGTAAACATTCGGAAAGTGATTGTTGAGGCCAAAACACCATTGTTGCGCGACAATTTTTTGCCCATTTGGGGCATTTGCCCTGCTCTGACGAACTTTTAGAGTGACCTATCGTTCAAGTGGGGTCCCATTTGGTATATATGCAAAATTTGGCGATGATCGGTCTAAAATTGTAGATTTGTATAGAGAGCACACACACACACAGACAGACAGACAGACAAAACATCAATTTTTATATATATAGAAGATTATTATATAATCGAGTCATAATTAATTATAATCAAGTCATAATTAATTATAATCGAGTCATAATTATAATAATTTTCACAGGTCAACAAAATAATTCTAATTCTTATTTCAGTAAAGAATAAAAATTCAGGTAAGCCTCGCGGAAAAAAACGGGGCATTTAAAAAAACATTCCGTAAAATACGAGTTCATATGATCAGCCTTTATATACCAGTTTAAGGGCCGCGAGCACTGAACGCATAACTGAAAAGTTTGTTTATCACTGCGTTATAACCCTGGAAGGAAACAAAGGCGTCCTTCCTAACCGAGTGTTTTACGTGAGATTTTCCTTCAATTTTATCTTGCGATTCCTAAATTTCCCTTGTGTACACATGCTAAATCATTCAAAGACCTATCCCAGGAAAAATTGACGCAAAAGTGATTATCGTATGTCTCGTTTTAAAATATTAATGCTGGAAACAATTTCGTTCTCAAATGCTTTTCTTGAAAATAAAATATGCGCTATTCAACGATATAGTTTAGATATCTCGTACGAGGTACGTGTCACAAAATATATTTGTCACTATTGCAAATATTTGTGTCAAATGTTTTCATTCAAATTTTCGTAATAATGATATAGCTCATAGAGAGAGGGGGTAATTGACGTGTATACATAATAAAATACATAGATGGGACACACTGGTAATAAAATAATTTAATTCACCAAAAAAGAAAAAATGGTATTTGTTGAACCGATATGAGATGGATATATTTGGACGACTATAATTAATTATAATCGAGTCATAATTATAATAATTTTCACAAGTAAGTCATACCTTGTGTAATAAAATATTTCCAGTTTGAAGTTTAATAGGTTTCTTTTTTTGATAGAGAATTAGCTGCTTTTAATTTTTTTCCCCTTTTGATTTTTTATCGACTCTGGCCACATCACGTTCAGACAATTTATTTATTCCGGTTGCGATGGGTGGGAAAAGAAGTTTTCAGTTAATCGAGACAGATATTGTTGAAGAATAACAAAAGTATTGTTGAAGAAAGCAAAAGTATTGTTGAAGAAAGCAAAGGTATTGTTGAAGAAAGCAAAAGTATTGTTGAAGATTAGCAAAATTTTTTTTAAAAATTTAGCCTAAGTATTGTTAAGCAATAGAAAACGTATTTTTTAAGAGTAATCAAAGCATTGTTAAAGAATAGCCACACTTATTGTTGAAGAATAACCAAACTAGGTGGTATTGAAACTATAGATTATTGAAAGAATGAAAAATAGTCGAAGTACTGTTGAAGAATAGCCGAATTACAACCAAAGTATTCAACCAAAGTGTTGAAGAATATAATAATATTAAATATAGCCAATTAAATATAGCCAATGAATATAGCCAGTAAAGACTGGTCAAAGTATATTTTAAGAATATCCAAAGTATATTTTAAGGATATCTAAAGTATATTTTAAGAATATCCAAAGTATATTTTAAGGATATCTAAAGTATATTTTAAGAATATCCAAAGTATATTTTAAGGATATCTAAAGTATATTTTAAGAATATCCAAAGTATATTTTAAGGATATCTAAAGTATATTTTAAGAATATCCAAAGTATATTTTAAGGATATCTAAAGTATATTTTAAGAATATCCAAAGTATATTTTAAGGATATCTAAAGTATATTTTAAGAATATCCAAAGTATATTTTAAGGATATCTAAAGTATATTTTAAGAATATCCAAAGTATATTTTAAGGATATCTAAAGTATATTTTAAGAATATCCAAAGTATATTTTAAGGATATCTAAAGTATATTTTAAGAATATCCAAAGTATATTTTAAGGATATCTAAAGTATATTTTAAGAATATCCAAAGTATTGCTGAAGAGTAGTCAAAAAGTATTGCTGAAGAGTAGTCAAAAAGTATTGCTGAAGAGTAGTCAAAAAGTATTGCTGAAGAGTAGTCAAAAAGTATTGCTGAAGAGTAGTCAAAAAGTATTGCTGAAGAGTAGTCAAAAAGTATTGCTGAAGAGTAGTCAAAAAGTATTGCTGAAGAGTAGTCAAAAAGTATTGCTGAAGAGTAGTCAAAAAGTATTATTGAAGAATGAATATATCCTTTAACAATACTTTGCCTCCATACTTCGGATGCTCTTCACCCCAATACATTTTCTACTCACCAACAATACATACTTTGGCTAAAGTATTGTAAAGAATAGTCAAAGTATTGTAAAGAATAGTCAAAGTATTGTAAAGAATAGTCAAAGTATTGTAAAGAATAGTCAAAGTATTGTAAAGAATAGTCAAAGTATTGTAAAGAATAGTCAAAGTATTGTAAATAATAGTCAAAGTATTGAAGAATAGCAGAAGTATTATTAAACAATAACCAAAGTATTATTAAACAATAACCAAAGTATTATTAAACAATAACCAAAGTATTATTAAACAATAACCAAAGTATTATTAAACAATAACCAAAGTATTATTAAACAATAACCAAAGTATTATTAAACAATAACCAAAGTATTATTAAACAATAACCAAAGTATTATTAAACAATAACCAAAGTATTATTAAACAATAACCAAAGTATTATTAAACAATAACCAAAGTATTATTAAACAATAACCAAAGTATTATTAAACAATAACCAAAGTATTATTAAACAATAACAAATATATTGTTGAAGAATAACCAAAGTATTAAAAGTTAAACTTATTACCAAAGTACGACGCTCAGTTTTTGGGTTTTTTTTTGGTTTTGTAGATGGCGTATCCAGTTCATCTATCGTGAACTGGCTGGCCAAGCCCAAACTATGCAAAGTATAGTATCTTTCCTCTTCTTCCCTGTAAATACCATCAGGATATACAATTTCACTGAGAGTGAGGTTTTTCGTTTTGTAGAACTGCTCAATCGCAGTATACAAAGACTCATGACCACACAGGGTTGCTAATTATTAGAATCATGAAAACAAATCAAAATACATCGAGCACATATTTATATCATGGCTGACGAAGGAAGCATTTCTGTGGAATTCCGCGCATGTGTGTGTAGAAACACTTGCGTAAATTCATGGAGAATTAGGAAAATTGAGAAAAATTACGAACCTGGAATTTGTCACATATTTAAAATGTTGCAATTTTCCCAGCTATATACATGGGTGAAGTTGTGAAAAATTGTATTTTTAACAAATTTCCATGTTGAGAAATTGGATTTTCTGGATGTTACAATGTCTCAGAAATGTCAATTTCTCAGTATATTTCGGGTCAAAAAAATACCATCTCTTAATAGAAATTCTATGTACATGATTTTTCTCACTTTTCCCAATTCGTCGATGAAAAAATTAAAAGAAATGAAAATGCTTAAATTATTTTTGTTATTTTTCATTTGTCCGCGTCCGGCATGTCCGCGTAAAAAATACATGTCCGGACAAAATTTTGACATGCCCCGGGCATGTCGGGCAATAGATTAGCTCAGACATGGGTGAATCCGTGTTACTTTTTTGCTATTAATTTAAAACATCGTATTGTTGTTTTTTTAATTGTAAAAGTCAAATTAGTGTTTAATAAACTAATTGGAATTTAGTTATAAAAAAATTAAATAGCTCAGATATTGGGAAATAACCATCTCGTAAGAAATTCATTAATATCTATTCGTTTGGGGGTATGTTTAATAATCGTAAACATTTGTTACAAACATTAATTTACTGAATTAATAATAGTTGTTTTTTTTTCGAAAATTTCATCAGAACACCTTTAAAAATCATTGGTAATGATTTATTTACAAATCTCTATTAAATAAACAAAAATTTTCATACGCAAACATCTGAAATATTTTTCTTTATAAATATACTGTATTTCATTTTAATTATTTAATAAAAGACATCAGGGACGAATAGAGAAATAATAATAATAATTGCATATTCCGCTTGGCGTAACTTGGGTTTCGGTAACAAATGTAATTTAAATAAATTAAGCAATGAATTCAAGATACTTATTTAAATAACTAGCTCTGGAAAATAAAACAGATGAATGGAAGAATATAAAATTTTGGGGCAAAAGAAATGAAATATTAAATTAACGTTACCCTGAAAGTCTCGGTTATTTTAAATTTAATTAGGCAGACAATGGGAAAAATATTTTTTTCCTCCATTTTTTTTTCCCCTCATCTTTAATATCATCTGGAGAAAAAAATTCTCATTAATGTTTTTTAAGGAAGAGAAATGAAAAATATCTATCTAATTGTAAATGTAGATGCGAGATTCTTTTTGTTCCTTTTCCAATTTCTTTATCGGTGTGAAAATGAGTTCGACTCGAAAATTGTAGATAAAAAAGTTTCTTTGATGTATAATTAAATCTTGAATAAGGAACTTACAATTAGAATGAAAAAAACATTATACACTAAAAAGGTCGCTCATTCTAAGACATATTCCGTTCTAAATCCCTTCTTCTAATCCGCTGAGATGTCTAAAGTATATTATTAATAATATTTTTTTAAGAAGAATCAATTATTTTTCATTATAATGAAGAATAAACCTGTGCTCCTTGGATTACGAGTGGTAATTGAAATTTGCGGTAGATCAATTGTTATTTGTTAAACATCATAACATTAAAGTGTATTTCGGGTTTCGTTTTTGAAACCTATTGCTTGAAAATTTGGAAGACATCAGCTTGATTATAAATACAGTCGGTCCCACTTAATCAGATATCGATTCCAGCAAACAATATCCGATTATGCGAGGAACAATTCAAATGACATTTTACAACGTTAGTATAGTTTGTATATCGAAGGCTGATGACGGATTAATATCAATAAAGCTTCTCGCATAAATCAGATATCAAAAGTGAAACTAAAATTATATGTAATTACAACAATCACAATAATTAAGATTTTTACTTTTCAAGTTAGCACCCTCTGTTCGCTCGATCCGGAACAAAAAATTGAATAAATAAATATATGTATTGAATACTTAAAGGGCAGTACTTACTCTCAAATGTATTTTATGTTTATCTTAACTTAATATATTTTCTATTAATTTTCAAATGTTTCATTCAGTAAAAACATTATGTGCATAGTGGTTGATGTGTGTTAAGAATTGACGAGCGAACGTAATAAATAATCGATCAATCGGGGAAATGTTTAAATTATCATATTAAGCGAGAAACTTTAACATAGTCCCTATGAGAGAATTTTTGTTGCCGGAGGATTTTATCCAATTAAACGGGGCCTACTCTCTGTGGTTGTTGTAAATTTGATAGCTATACTATTACCATAGTGATAGTTAAAAAGTGCTTCACGAACGTTATTGTATGATGAAAAACTGATAAGAACCGTAGAACAACGTTATCAACGAAAATGATCAGCCTCGGTGCTGGCTGACTACTGTTGGGCATTTGTAAGACATGCTGCTCCCTTATGTGCAAGCGCAATGCAAAACGATGTAAGTGTCAGACACTGATAAATGAACTGTTGTGCTGCACTAAATTTCCGTTTCTATGCATTTTAGTTGTGTTTTATGTATATTAATGGTATGTCTCTATAAATTGATGACGTTTCTATATATTTGTCTTTCTTACGATTATTTTAATTTCTGTATAACTACGATGTATTTCAATGTATTGCATTGTTTGTCCTTTTATTATATATGCATCAAATGTGTAATTTCAGAGAAAGCAATAACCAATTCAGCTTTTTTGTGATCAAGTTCGTGTTCCGCACGCCGAATTTTATAGGAAATGATTATTTTTGTTATCAGACGCAGAAACATTGTTAAAAGTTGTAAAACAGTGTTACATATCACGAAAATAGCTTTTTCATATCCCTTATATATGTGTTATATATCCCTTATAACCAAGTGGTATTTATTATTCAATTGTAGGATGTACCCACCATCTCTACCAATGAATTCCTACATCCAGGGACTGTGTCCATTGCTGACTCTATTCCCTTCTCAGGAGAAATATACCCAGATCATATAAAACTCTTCTTCTTGAGGTTCGTACAAAGGATACAATACCATATCAATACCATATACTAAGAATTATAATATTTTTGGCCACCACTCAGTGTGTAAGTTAAAAATTACATTTATTACCTCTCAGAATCATTCATTATTACTAAATATTCAAAATAAAAAAAAGCAACGTTATCACACTTATACTTCACGTCTTGTCCCATCTAAGAAATCATAATTACCGTCCATTTTTTCCACTATTCACAATCTGACGGACATATTTAGAATTCTCAAGCAATTTACCCGTTTTTTTTTTTAAAAGAAAAAAAGAAAATCAAAAATAAAACTATTATCTGTCTTACGATTTTTATGAAATTCTATTATGTCACAATGGTTCTACCGTGAATACTAATTGCCACTCCCGGTCTGAAGAGCACGCTTTTCTGCTCCACTGTAATCAAAAATAATTAATGCTTCTTTAAAAAAAAATCTATACATAAAATGTATATTATTATTCTTTCTGTATCAGCGGATTAGGAGAAAAGATTCGAAACGGAATATGTCTTAGAATAAACGACACGGTCCCTTAATTTCATTTTTTTTTTCCATTCTAATTGGAAGTTTCTCATTCAAGATTTAATTATACATCAAAGGGCCTTTTTCTTTATCATTTTCGAGTCGAACTCATTTTCACACCGATAAAAAAAAATGAAAAAGAAAGAGGCTCTCGAATCGACATTTACAATTAGATAGATATCTTTCATTTTTTTCCTTCAAAATATTAATGAAAAAAAATTATCTATCAGATATTAAGTATGAGGCAAAAAAAAAATTTTTAATGAAAAAATGTATATATTTTTCTCATTGTCTGCCTAATTACATTTAAAATTATTGAGGCTTTTCAGGGAAACTTTGATTTAATATTTGAATTTAATTTTTTCCCATTAAAAAAAAACATATTTTCTCGTACATCTTTTCATTTACCCTTTTTTTCAGCTAGTTATTTAAATAAATATCTGGAATTCACTTCTTAATTTATTTAAATTTCATTTGTTACCTAAACCTAAAGTACACCAAGTGGAATGAGATTCTTAGAATTTCTCTTTCTTTGTGTCTTTTGTTTAATAATTAAAATGATACATACGGAAAAAACAACAATAGATGTAATAAGAATGATTCGTAAATTTTCGTCAACCTTTTGTATTGCTTTTTGGATTTATTTCACTTATTGAAAGGAATTTTCGAATAAGTAATTATCAATATTTTTCGAAGGTGTCCTGATTAAATCTGTGTTGAACAAAACGAATTTTATTCAAACAATACATTATTGTCTATATAACAATAAGAATCCATTTTAAATATACAGTCGATTCCCGTTTTAACGGATACCGTTATAGCGAAAATCTGGTTTCAACGAAAACTTTCCACATCTCCCAGATGAGTTCACATAAGAACAATTAATGTGAAAACTGGAATTCTTTTATAACGAAAAAAATATGTGCGAAAAAAAAATGTGTATATATTTTTTGCCCTGACAATGCAAGGTTATGGTGTCGCAGGGAATTTTTCTTTAATAGGGTTGTTAATAAATGGAATAGCTTACCCCCGGGGGGTAGTAAATTGTAACACAATTTCCACGTTTAAAAAGAAGTACGATAAACATGTTGGGGTAAATCGAGAAGATATCAATTCTTAGAATAAGACAACCATAAGTATTCTTTATGGACATTGTATAATATTTTATCATGTGTATATATTGTTTATAATTTGTGTTGATTGCATTTTTAATTAGGTTGCTGTATTTTTGAAACATATGACAACCATATATTTATGGGCATCTTTTTCTCAGCCACCTCGTTGGGCATTTTGCCCGTTGTGGCGTTGTATTTGTATTTGAAATTTCGTTATTTCGATGTGAATTTTCCGTTCTCTTGGAGTTCGTTATAACGGGATTCGACTACATACATGCATTGTGAATTATTTACTTACTATAAGCGATGTTAAGGTTATTTTATTTTTAGAAGTTGCACACATTACTTTTTATTTAAATTCGAATTCTCCTTGTAATTAATGTACAATTCTTTAATTACTTGTTTGTTATTTTCGGAAGTATCAATAATGCTTCGATAATTTTTCCACCATACTGCCGTTTTTATCCGAAGATATTTATTTCATTCACTTTTTACTAGTGAATGACGGATAAGAATTTTTTTCTTTTAAGAGTTCTTTTTTTGGACATTCCATGAATTCGTCAGCTGTTTATTTATTCAGTCATTAATTCATTTGTTTTTTTTTATTCTATTAATTATTCAGTTCAGTTATTTTTAATTTATTTCAAGTCATGCGGTTGTTTTTTCACCATTTTCACAAAAAGTTTCAGATTATAATTAATGTGTTTTGAATTTTTTTTTTTCATATATATATATATATATATATATATATATATATATATATATTTTTTTTTTTTTTTTTTTTTTTTTTTGTAAGGGAAAATACGGAATGTTTCTAAAGAGAGTGCACTTCCTACATTGGCAACAAAGCGTATATACAAAATACACTATTCCATTTGATTTGCTTGTATGGCATAGGCATATACGGATCATTGGAAAAAAGTGAAATGGCATTTGAGGAATCCGACGAAATTCAAAACATCAAAAAAAAATTTTCAAGAAAAAAAAAACACCTATTTTTCTTTTTCTTTTTTTTTTTTCCTTTTTTTTTTCATAAAAATTCCCATTTTTTGGTATTGCCTTGTTTTCTTTATACGACGCTCAGAACCGAAGTTATTTCCATTTCAGTGTTGCGTTGTTGCAATTAATATACAAGTAATATGTGAATAAACAATTTTGAACTCGTTTTACGAAGAATGCTCTTGTAGGCATTTTACTCGAATTCGAAACATGATTTCTAAATATCTACTGATTATATTGCATTACAGAATTTTAATACGGCATTTGTCATGTATTGCCAAGGTTATGGATCAAAAGCTGAGGTCTACCGCTTGTACCTGTCTGATTATAGTGTTTTATACACACGATACGTACACGCAAAATGAAATTTGAACGTAGATTTGGGTGTAACTTATGAACATACCAAACAATCTTGTCCCTTTTGGTTCATAACCTACATCATAATTGCTTGAATTTACTTCGAAAATAACAAAAGAAAAATTCATTCAAATAATTTTTTGCAAACTGTTTCTAATATTACAGGAAGTTTTCTAAAAGGGACTTCATACCTTTAAAATGGTGAAAAACTATGCTCTAACTGAAATTTCATTAAAAATACTATTCACCCATTGATTTATTTGAAACTTTTTGCACATGTTGATGAATGTATGTGCTATCCTTTGCCGATATAAAATTTTACATATCTCGAGTACTTAATGGTATGTAAATTTTCAAAATAAGAGGATTTTTTTATGTTTTGTAAATTTTTCACGAAGGATAAAATACCATGACATCAATGTAACTGAATAAAAATTAATTCAAAATAATGGAAACTGTTTACTTCATTAAATGAAGCAAGGTTGATGTTTCAATGACTCAATATCTTATTTAAAATTAAATTTTTTAATCTAAATTTTGTATATAGAAAAAAAATTAGTTTAAAATTTATTTCAATTACGGGTCACTTAAGTAATCTGGAAATGTACCGTTTAGTTATTTTTTACCAATTTAGGTTTGATGTCGCAGTTCACATCAGATAACTCCGAGGGCAACATCGTGCCCTCGGGCCATCGGTCGAGCACGTATCATTCATAGGGTACGAGATTCTTTCACGCAGCTACCCGGATTTCAGACTCATGTAGAATTTTTCACTAATAACCGATGTGATCTTGGAATTACAAGGCACAACCACTCCATTTTGAATATTGAATCCCGTATTCGATTCTGCGATGAGCGGGTATTCCCCGGTGCAAAATCCGGATCACGTTCCGTATGAAATTAAATATTGAAACGCCGCTGATAGCGAAAACGTGGTTCTCGAAGTCATCGGGAGAAGAAGGAAAAAGGACCCGAAATCGATCGGTAAAAAATTGAAAAAAAAATAATAATAAAGAACAGAGAGAGAATTTTCTCATTGAAAACGATTCGTTATCTTACAAGCAGTTAGACATCGGGGGAAAAAAACGCAGGAGTAGGAGAAATTCTTCTTAACTCATCCACTTAACCGATCCGCAATTCAACCGAATCGATTCTTTAGTTCAAGAGTTAAATTTTCTTTCTTTCTTTGCTGGATTCGAATCGTTCTCTTTCTTATACACACACACCTCTCTTTCCTTTACACATCTCACAAATATCTTTTTTACTTTTTCCTACAGTGTATGTGTGTCTCGATCTATCTCTTTCTCTCATTTCCGTAAGGAGTCGCATCTCTTATCGCCATGAAACCAGAGCGTAATTTTTTTTTTTTTTTGCTTTTTTTCCAGAAAAAGAGATCACTTATATTCTCTTCTCTCTCTCTCTCTCTCTATCTCTATCTCTAGCTTCTGACTGCATTTCTCTCGGATTGAACTCAATTACTTGCCGGTGAGTGGAAATGTAAGCTTTCTTTTTCATCTTCTGTGTGTGTTTTTTTATAATGTCTGGAGGCTGTTGAGTATATTTCGCGAGTGTCCGTCTCTTTATTTCTTTATTTTTGTTCCCCCCCCCCCACCCCGGAACAGATCATCGGGAGATCAGTGATACTACATATGCTAATGCGAGATCGAAATTCATGATCAGTTGGTTTTCCGATTATTATAGGCTTTCGGGTGAAGCTTAATAAAATTAGGGATGGAGGTAATTACAGTGGAATATTTACGGGCGGGGGGGGGGGGGGTTACTTACAGCGTGCCATAGCCCAAGGCGGCTGATTCGAAGAATGAGTGACCAGGAAATGTAGAATGGGAGAAGGGAGGAGAAATTTGTTTACCCTCCAATAAATCCGCCTCTGCCGAGGCATTAAAGGACTAGGTCGGTGAGTGAGCAATAAAAGTGATTTAGAGCGTGAGCAAGCATGCGAATGCATAAAAGAGTGACCCACAGAGCGAGGGATCAGATCGGTGAGTGACCTAGAGCGTGTGCAAGCGTATGAATTACCAAAAGAGTGATTTAGAACAGTGTTTCTCAAGCTCTTCCAGCCCGTGGCCCCCTTTGGACAATATTTTCTTTTCGTGGCCCCCGTCTTATACAGGGCCGCTCTTACCCTCATTTCAGAGAAAGAAATTTTGTACTTATTGAATTGATTTTTTTAAAGAAATGTATAGTAAACACAAAAAAAAATCGAACAAAAAGTAACGTCAGTATCCCGATCTCTGGGTTGGAGTTCCCTCATTGTGGTGGTATGCAGGGTCGTCTCAACATCACTGGGCCTCCACGTAAAGTAATGTTCATTAGCTGGAAGTAAAAGCATACATATTTGTGCATTTACTCTTGAAAGCTATAGTAGAAGATCTATCTCAGTACCAGATTTCATCATGTAGGCCCAGGGTGATCTTAACAGCATTTGGGAAAGTGATTTTTGTGGGGATCCCATACCTGGCTAGAAGTAACTGCTAACACACTTACAATCTCACTCTCGAAAACCCTAACTAGATCTTACTATCGCGATGCCCCGCGCCGGACCCGTTTCTCGTTGGGCAAACGCGCACGTGCCCAACGCCCACATGTGCAGGGCCCGAAATTAGTTCATTTATATAATATAGGTACGGGACTTTATTCTACCAACGCTTCTGCCTCAAAAAACACAAAATATAAGGGGCTCTAAAAATTCAAAGAAAATATGTGAGCTACCAAAATAGTGTTCAAGCTGTTAAAAGTGACGACTAAAAGAGTGACTTAGAGAGTGTATCAGCATGGGAGTGGACAAAAGAATGACTTGGAGAACCGGGTTTACCCTAAAAAGTGGAGGGAAGCCAAGCGGGCTATAGCACAAGATGGCGAATTCGAGGAAAGAGTAGTCAAGAAAATTAGACTATAATGAGGGAAGGGCGGCAAAATTCGTATATCCCATAGACGGCAAAACCATAAATGCGGCAAATTAATTGACAAATTCATGTAATTGATATGACTGTAAATATTCATGTCACACATATTTGTCCTTTGGAAACATTTTCCCCCGATTAATGCATTTTAAATCACTGCAGAACTGTATTTTTTTATTTTTCGTCAAATGTGATTTATGCGCAATATTTGGCAACTTTTCAGACAATTGACAAGAATTCGTGGTATCCTGTATTAATGATCCTATTTCCCTTATTTTATCACGCTGATCATAATAAAAGAACAGAGCTCACAGACCACAGGCACGGCATTTGATTGGATCTCATTAAGTTTTTCTTAAACCTCGGTTTTAACGATAAAATATCTCAAAATCTCTGATGTCGTTATAACCGAGTTTGGCCGTACATCTATGAGGATCTGAATGCTACCGATCGACATCATTTGTGGTACTAATATTGTTTTATGCAGGGGTGCACAAACATAAATTTTAGTCCGCGGGCCAGAAAGATGTACACAGTCGATCTTGGTTAATTCGAACCTTTGCGAACTCCCCCCCACCCCCTGAGTTTTCTATCTTTTTGAATTTAGTCGAAATATATCGCTTTCATATGTGATTGTTCATAATACCCTATTGCAATTGGTAAATTTGATAAACAGGAAAAAAATTCCAAATGAGTCTAGTATGTGGGATGAATATAGTCGTACCCAGATATAATGATGTAATACTCGTATGATTTATCATGTATAGAATACCATATAGTAACATTTACCATGTTTACCAACGGCTCGACACTTGGGCATTAATCCGGTGATTAATTCAATAAAATGATAAATTCAGGGAAATTCGTCAAATTTGCCAACAGTGCTTGGGTACTACGCACAATCGCTGGTAAAAGTGGCCAATTTAGGGAAACTTATCAAGCTTACCAAGATTTCATTTGTTTACAATTAACCCCAGAAGGCATGAAATGCATTTACACTGGAAAAGTAATAATAATATGTAATAGCAATGAATAAATAATAAAATAATCAGAAATAATAGTCAGAAGGAAAGCACTTCGCACGCGGAGCCAGGTCGAAATCCTCAAAAGCGGAAGCAAATCTTGCGTGCCTTGGAGGCGCATACAAGTTTTGATTGCAGACTGTTCAATATTCTCGCGGTATGGCATCTGTGCCCGTAGAGTAAGCAATCTCTTCCGGTCGTTGGTACTCCTAGTTGGAAGCGATGCCTTCGTAGGTCTGTCTATGATCTAGAAGAACGGTACTCCTGGTGGTAGATAAACCATTTGGTGGACTAGTTTGTAGCACGTCTCCAGATCTGCTGCGATTCTACGCCATTCCAGTGAGTGCAAGCCATCTCCATCTTTATAGTAATGTGCTGCCATCTAATCTCAAATTTAAAAGTGACTCATGTGGTGATGATGAAGTTTAAAGTTAAAAAAACTATATTCTTTATTCAACTCAGTTCCTTATAAACAAAGCTCATAAACTGAACTGGAAATTTAAACTGAAAGTTCGGTTATTTTAATTGAGCATAAGGAGACGTCCGAAACAAAGAACCTCTTAATGAGCAGACGACAGACAACAAGTCGGTCTGTTCGGTTCCCTACAAGCTGAGCTCACAAACAAAACGAACAGTTCTAACTTCCAGTTCAGTCATTTTTTCATGACACAAGGAGACGTCCAAAACAAGTTACCTGGAGATAAGCAGACGACAGAGATTCTCAGGCTTGCATCGAGCTTATATAATTACTGGAGGGATCATCCAGCCGCCGCGACGGCAGCGACATCAAATGCAAGGAAATCACGTGACTCGATGAAAACAAAGTTCGTGCCTGGCAATTTCCTCATTGAAATGTACAGTTCGGTCTCTAAATATTGGGTTTTAGAGATTGAAAAGAAAGATAGAGACATCATCTAAAGGTGAAAAAAGATTAAATTATTTATTTCATTAATACTGGAATCATTTCCTCTTTCCTCTTTCATTAATGCTGAAAATTTTCCTTCATTAATTTTGGAGTTATTACCTTTATTAATTATTATTTCCTTCGTTATTTCTGGAATAATTTCTTTCATCAATTCGGGATTTGTTTCTTTCATTAATGCTGAAATTATTTCTTTCATTAATGCTGAAATTATTTCTTTCATTGATTCTGAAATTATATCTCATTAATTCTGGAATTATCTCTTTCATTTATTGTTTCAAATTCCTGTGGATGCCATAAGAAAGTAACGGGGGATTGTGTGTGTTTTCACCGAGTCACGTGATCTCCCGACGAAAGATGTTAGGGGGGGGGGGACCGTTCTTAGCACTGCCAAGGCGGAGACCGCTGACGTCACACTCACTCCAGTAATATAAACTCGATGGTGCAAACCCAGAAACTGAAGCCTATCGCAACAAGACCAGCCACTCATGCCCAGCGACCAAGTACCGTGGTGATAAGATGCTCTCGTCTACCACCGTGAAGGTTGCTGTCACGGTCCTGGGTTCGAACCCGAGGGAAGATATCGATACTATATTTTCTCTAACGAACTTGAAGCGACCACCAATAGACAGCGCCTTCATTTCCATCGCAGTAAATTGCAATATAGCGATATGACGCCAGAGTTGATGTTCGGTGAAGTACCCACTCGTGACAGCAATTTGTTTGGTAAAAGGACCTTTGTGGCTTTTCAAGGACCTCTATGTCCTCAATTTTTCAAGGACTCCATACTTGCGAACAGAACTCCAGACTCGGGTAAGTATGCATAATAACCGTCCATTTACCATATATATACAAACTTTCTATCCCACGAGTGTGTGGAAAAAGTATCGCATATCTAGCCCCGCGGTAGTGCATCCCAGAGACGTTGAGAAAACGAGAAAAACTGAGAAAAAAAATAATAAAGACCAGCACAACAACATTAGTTAGAAAACCAAGTAAAAGAAAATGAAGAGTAAAAAATTACGAATATAAGTAGTGAAGAGAAATAATTAAAAACAGGGAGAGAAAACTATTTAATCTAGAATGAAGTTAGGGGTGGAAAATGGCGCCCCCCTCCCAACGCACTAAACCATTGCTAAAGAAATTAGCCCTGGAACGCACACACACACACATACCCACAAAAAATTTCCAATTAAGTACAGCTAAGCTCAGCTTGCATACGAGGAAGTAACATATAAACGAAAAAATAAGCCGAATATATTATTATTTTTTTAAAAGGAAAGGAGCAGCTCTCTCGTATCTTGGACATATACCTGTGCAAGTTTGTTGTTGGTTTTTTTACCTCCAAGGTTCCCGGTGTATATTTTTTGTGCGTGTGTCTCGCGTGCGGGAAGCGTCTGCACAAATAACTACGGAGTAATAACAATAACATTATTATCAGTCGAGTACGAAAAAGAACGCTTCCTTTTTTTTTAAACGGGAGATAATGTTATTATAAAAGACAAAAAAAATAGGATTTTTTTTCTTTCTCTCTGCTCTGGATCTTATTAAAATTGTGCTGAATGAAGCGTCTCGTCTTCACTGAAGGAGCAAAAAAACACACACACACCATGGAATGGAACCGAAATTTCGTAATTAACTGGTCCTCGAGGAGGCATTATTTAGTCCCTTAACTGCATAATGAAAAAAAGATTAACCAAAAATATAAGAATTTCATTTTCTTCTTTTTCTTTTTAATCTTCTTGTAAGAAAATTTGTGACCGATAAACTCGAAAACACCGTGGAATAATATAAAAATAATAACGATGATAATAATAATAATAAGCGCGAGTTCTTTCCTCCATCTTGTTCATTTTCCGAACCCATCATCGAAGATAGATGCCGCATTTTTCCCCCCTCTACCCAAATTAGTTTTATTCCGGTGTTATAGATGGCGCTCGGGAAGTGGAGTTTTACTCTTATTATGAATATTAATGTCTCCGTTGTGTCGTGGGACTGCTGTTGTGCATCCGAGAGGAAAACTTAATGAAATGTTTTTTTTATTTTTTTTATTTTTATTTTTTTTGTTCATTTGATTGCGTCCCGAGAACGCGTCCTGGAAGAAAAATGTGTCTCCGAATATTAAAAGTGACGATTTCCCCGGAGGCTTTATAACGTTCGATACTTTCGAGAGGATGGAGGGTTGGTTGGAAAAACTGGAGCGGTAAGGAACGCAACATATAAATATTACTCGATTATGGATGAAAAGAGAAGAGTGCAACCACCCTCCCTTTATCCAGTCCAACCATCCACATTACAGTCATCGAATGTATTCAAAAGGATGCCTCCGACTCCTTCCGGAGTGACAGAATGAAGTAAGGGATGGAAAAATGCAACGAGATTATTCTCATAACAATGGGGTGAATGGGGGGATTCCCAATTGAAATGATGACGGGGGCGGGTTTGGGGAAAATGGGAATCATCGTGAAGAGTCTGCTTATGGACGGTGACAGGGATGATTAAAAATGTGGAGATGCAGTACTGAGAGAGACAGAGTGTGTTGATGCATATTATTCACGTCGGTGGAGGGAAGTTGGTTGGCCAATTAAGATTCAAACTAGTGGTGTCTTTCTCCGTTCTTGTTGTTTCAAACCTCACCCGCGGACTGCCGATCTTCATTCCGACGTCATCCTTCATCATCATCCCTCGTGATGAATCGGTAACACTCATGCGCCACTGGGCACGATGACGCTGCGGTGCGATGGGCTGTTCCGCGATGATGAATATTCGTCTCCCGTACTGTTGGGAAAAAAATATAAATAAATTGGGTAAATTTGTCCCCTCGAAGTTTTCAAGTGATGGCTTTATTGCATTGCTGTTATCATGTGACGTTTCGGTTACGAAAGGGAGGGGGGGAGTTATCTTTGTGATAAACGATTGCAGTTATTAGATGAGTTATTACTGTTTTGGGAGTATGTTTGGTGAAATCTATGCTGCATAAAGTTATTCGAAAATGATTGATACTATCGGAGAAGGTCTTGTTTCCCAGAAATTTAAGTTTTGATAATTTTCAATTTACGTTCAGTAGAAAACGTTGATGATGACCTCGGTTGTAACGGCTGTAATTGTGTAACCGAAGGCTTCTTAATTCCAGCAGAATGTAATCAAAGGGTCAGTTCTTGATTTCATCCATGTCTAACCAAAGGATCCATGACTCCATCAGTATCAAACCAAAGGATCCTTGATTCAATCGGTGTCTAACCACATGTGGTTCTCAATTCTACCAATTTAATTCCATTAATTTATAACCAGAAGGGTTCTTAATTCCACCAATTTGATTCTATTAATGTCTAACAATAGGGTTCTGAACCCATAATATGTCAAAATTATATTATTTAACTTTTTAAAAAGGAATTACACAAAAATGATAACTTGAATGAAATCTGACAGAAAATATATTTAGAAAAAAAAGTTGTATTATATTACATGACTAGCTATAATACCCGGCGCTGCCCGGGTGTTCTTGAATGAGGCTTTTTGGATCACGTGATATCTCCCTCTTTCTTTGAGGGACATGCAAGCCGTGTCCAAGTTAACCAATATGGCGACTTCCTCCGCGATTCATGAAATAAACAAATATAGATTTACACAGAAACGTAGAAATGAATATAATTTTTTTTTTAAGGGGCGCTAGGTATTTCGATCCTTCCCCCCCCCCCCCCTGAACTTCAAGTTATCCATCTGTCTGTTCCATCTTCCAAAAATCCTTAGTTAAAGCTGTGGAATTTTTTCGATGCACTTTTCACGGGCTCATAACTAATTTTAAAATATCCTAACCCACATGGATTTATGCAAATAAATATCAAAAGAGACAATATGGAGACATTCATTTTCATACTTGAAAGATATAAATGAAATCAATGATATCGCTCGAATATCCAACTCAAAAGTATAGGTTTGGCTAATTACTTCCTATTTAATCTCCTGGGCTTCGTATATCTCTAAGCGAACTGAATGTTTTAAAAATCGAGAATTCAATACAATTTTTAAAATTATTGATGGGGCGGAAAATCCCACTAATTTCCGCATTTCTACAGTAAAATCGACAATTTTAGCACTGATTTCTATGAGGATCACCCTTTTCCTAACTCTCAAAGCGATGCTGATGATGATTATGACGTCTATTCAAAAAGCCTCATTACTGAGAGTATATTGAAAATGTGGCAAACCATTATAAAGGCATAAACTATTATACATATACTAACAGGATTAAAGAAGTGACAAACCGTTGTAAAGGCATATACACGTCTGAAACGCATTGCTACGGAACCACGGTAACCAAAGTAAACGTTCGGAAAGTGATTGTTGAGGCCCAAAAACCATTGTTGCCGGACAGTTTTTTGCTCGTTTAGGGCATTTGCCCTGGTCTGGCGAAATTTTCAAGTAGCCTATCGTTCAAGTCGGGTCCCATTTGGTATATATGCAAAATTTGGCGACGATCGATCTAAAATTGTAGATTTGTATAGAGAACATACACACACACACACAATCAATTTTATATATATAGATTAATTATTTAATCTTTAATCATTATTTATTAAAAAATTTTGAAATATTTTAATTTTTGTTTATAGCAGTCAGTTCAAAATTTAGGTACAATAATCAAAACTAAAAATTTCACCGCTAAGTTAATTCCACCAATTTGATTCCGTGTCGAACGAATGAGTTCTTGATTCTTCATTCATTCGTCATCCATCATCACCGTCCTACATGATAAATCAGTGCCACTGGGCGCGATGCCACTGTGGTATGTTGAGCTGTTCTATGATGACGAATATTTGTCTCCAATACTGTTAGAAATAGTATAGAAATAAATTTGGGAAATTTTGTCTCGTCGAAGCTTTCAAATTATGGCTTTATTACGTTACTGTTAGCATGAGACGTTTCGATTATGAGCGGAGGGGGGGGGGGACTTTGTGATAAACAATTACGGTTATAAGATGAATTATTATTGTTTAGGGAGTATGCTTGTTTTTTGGAATCTATGCTGCATCAAGGTATTTGAAAATGAGTGATAATATATCGGTAAATAATCTCAGGTGGTTTTGATTTCAAGAAATTCAAGTTTTGATAAATTTAACTTACGTACAATAAAATTCGGTTATAATGACCTCGGTTGTAACGGCACTTTCACTATAGCATCGAAGAGTGAATCGAAAGATAATCGATTCCATCAGTATATCACCATAGCGTCCTTGACCTCATTAGCGTCAAACCAAAGGGTCCTTGATTTCATTAGTATCAAACCAAAAAGTTCGTGATTCCATCAATGTCTAACCAATAGGGTCGTCAATTCCTCCAACTACATTTTATTAATGTCTAACAGAAGGTTTCTTAATTCAACAAATTTGATCTCGTTAGCATCTAACAGAATGGTTCCCGATTCCAACCATTTTATGAAATTAATTTCCTAACAATAGCCACTGGGTCTGCACGATTGCGCTGTCGTGCGTTGGGCTGTTCCGTGATGATGGATGTCTCCCGTACAGTCGGAAAAAAATATATGAATAAATAGGGTAAATTTGTGTCTCTCGAAGTTGTCAAATGATGTATTTATTGCATTTCTGTTAGCTTGTGACGTTTCGATTATGAAAAGAGGGGTATGTAAACGATTGCAGTTACATAATTGACAACTTTGCTTGCTTTTGACAATTGTTTTTTGGTTATAATTAGTGATTTTACTTGCTTTTGATAATTATCTTTTGGTATAGTTGTCAACTTCACTTGACTTTGAATTTTTTTTTTTTTTGTCTAACATTGGCAATTCAATTTTACTTGCTTTTGACTATTTTTGGCGGTAATTTGCAATGTCTCGTATGGATCAAAATTCCCTGTATTTTTATCTCCTAAATATGGTTTGCCTAGATAAATATGATATGATCACATTGCTACTTTTCTACCGGAAGAACTTTCCTGGGCCAAATAGAACGCCATGTCGGACCGCATCGGACTTGCGGGCCAGTGGTTGCGTACCCCTGGTTCAGTGCATTTCACCTGAAAAGACGTCATCTTTTCGGTGAACAAAATAATGAAAAATAGAAGGACCTTTTAAAAAAAACTCTCATAATTAATGCAATAGCTTTCTGCCGTGTTCGCTCCTCATCTTTTCCATTACCATGCTAATGCCCACCCCTTCCACTGCTAAATGAGGCGATCACCTCCTAGATGAAGGGGGCGCTCGGCTCATGACACCTACGAAATATCGCATTACCAATGTTCGATACAAAAACAATAATTTCTGCTTAATTGGGGCTTAAAAGGGTAATTTGCGAAACCGCTTAATGATCCAAATTAAGCGATTAAACCCGCTTGGCATAATTATTGATCTCGAATTGCGTTAGGGATTCCAGAGGAAAAGGGTGCCTATAGATAACTTGTGATGATGATGAGGATGCAAACGATCTACCCTCTCTCTTTCTCTTCGCTCTTGTGCAACTCGTTGATTTGATCTACCAGTCTTCAGGCCCGTGATACACATGCTACTAAGTAGCACTGAAGTATGCCACTTTCGTGGAATACGCACCCAATGAGGGGCATATTACACACAATAATATTCGCGTGAATGTTACTAATAATCTCATTGGTTGCATATGCTCAAAAGGGGCTTACTTTCGTGCTATTTGGTAGCATGTATATCACGGGACTCTTTTTGCTTCAAGAACCTGAAATTGAAGCGTTTAGAAAGGAGAGAAACTGATTTAGAGCCGCTATAAGTTACTTCCAGTCCTTGAAAGGAAAGCTGGATAGGAACAGTGATGGGTGAAAGAAAAGATTTTCATGGCTAAATTTGTTGAGAAATTCCGAAATAAGGAGGATTTATTTTTTATGCGCCCATATCCTTTTGTTAGGGCTAAGACTTTTATGATTTACAAACTGTAGAAAATGTGTTTACGCCCTCCAAAAAACTAGAAGTGTGTCAAAATATATCCTAGAAATTTAACCGATAACGTTATCTTTACCAAAAGAATGAGGGAATATAATTTTTTTTAAATTTCACTTTATTCATTTCTTACATAAGTTCAAGATGAGAAGAAAGGCAGGGGTCAGCCGGGGAGTCCCCCTTACTGATAGGGGGAGAGCAGTAATACACTGAAGTCACAATGCACTCTAAGATGAGTAACTTACCCCGGCCTGGCGAATAACACGAAGATTCCCCGGAGGGAGCATTTATTTTTTTAATGTAAGTCCTACCTCAGGACCGTACCTATACGGTCGAACCTAACTCAGGCCAAAACTCACAATTGCTGTCACAGCGACCACATGGATGATGGGAGTGACGACCGTCCATGTACGGTCCCGTTCAGTGCACACGACCTCCAAGTAAAGATTGAAGTATTCGTTGCCTTTGTTGTCTAGGGCGTTCACCCGGAAAGTGAAAGGACGTGGGTTCGATTCCCTGCAAGGGCAGTTGAATTTTTTCTCTTTCCAAAATATAGCTTCACATCAACCAGCTGTTAAAAATCTCCGTATGTGCCAATTCGTAAGAAATTCAGAGCCGAGGAATGTGGGCGCGGCGCATGTGTGGTTCAGTAATAGACATTGTAAAAATAATTTCAATGCACAATAAGAAAAATTACTATCACAAAAGATTTTTTTGGTACTGGAAGGATTATTTGAAATTTTCGTTGATAGAGGGCGCTGTAAACCATTCCCGCAGGTGTGCTTGTAACTAAAATTTTCTTCAATCTCTTCTGTATCCGAAACGTTCGTAAAGCTTCAGCCGGAGATTCGTGGCTAAGGAAAATCAACTTCGCCAATATTGTTTTCTCCATCAATGTCGACATCATCAAACCAATTCATATTCTGGAATTGAATATCATTCATACGAAATGTAATCTCTCAGCGTGTTCAAGCTGAAAATGAAATACGATTCTATTTCAATTGCATTCAAACGTAATAACTATATCTGATTCGCTATTCATTGGATCGAACCGTAACCTCGAATGAAAGATCGTAGATAGAAAGATTACGCATTCCACTTTCATTGAGAAAAACATCCACTTTTATATATACTATTAATTTCCTACATAATAAACTCAATTTCGAAGCTCAATTCACGCGGAAGTAGCGCTAATTTGCAATGTTATAATAAATGTCATCACTAATACTCCCCTCGAATAAACATAAACACGGGGGGAAAAAGGAAAACTTTTTCTTGCAGCCGGATAATTAGAAAGCGTTATTCCGTCTCTCGGGATCAATTCGTAATGTTTTCACATCCACACGAAAACGTCACAAAACCATAAACATTTATCCCTTTGTATTTGTTTGGGGGAAAACGTTCATTTGTATTTGCACACGCATAAAATATTCCGGATAAACATTGCATACATACGGAACCGTAAATCTGTTACTTTTGTTCGTAACGAGGACTTTTTTAAAGAAGAAAATGGAGGAAAAACAACATGGTAAATGACATTTTTGAACGTCGTCTACGGATTTATGGGAATTTGAATTCCCCAGAACCATCGCTATATATCACGCGGTCCACAGAGGAACTATTAAATACACGAATAAAATTGAAAATAGTATCGGATGCATGAACACACCTTTTCTATTAATATCTGTTTCCACAAACAAAACCTTCGATATCCATTATGCTATTATTTCCCGTGGAAAGACTATTATTATTAGTAGTTGAACGAATCTGTAACTATAAGAAGAGGGTGGTAAAGAGAGAGAGACGTATACAAACACTCACAAAACAGCTAATTAGTTAAGAGCAGTAATTAGGAAAACTGTCGTGGAGAATCATTTATGGATAGGAAAAGGCGCGATGCCAAGACTTAATTGCAAAACTCGAAATGAATTTCTTGCGCCATCAAACAACTAATGAAGCTTGAGATTAGAGAAAGTAGGAGCTGATGGAGGAAATATCAATGAGAAAAGTAGGTGGGGGGGGGGGGGAGGGGGGTCGACGCATCAAAGGTTTCAGAAAATAGATTTGAAAAAAAAATACACATTTAAGAAAAAAAAAAATGCTTATTTAAAATATATTAAAAAAATTATAATTGAAAATGAGTTTTCGCTTCGTTTTCCTTTCCAATGAAATGCTAAATGATGATTTTTCCAATTCCAAAAAAGGGTGGATATTATTTTCGAGAATTAGAATAGTACATTTCTTTTTTTAATAAAAAATTATTCCAAAAAAATGTGTATGTATTTTTAAAGGAAGCTAATTTCACAAATATTTTTTAAATTAAAATACGAAAAAAAAAGAGCTAATAGCACGTTCTTGAACTTTTCTTGGTGTCATAGATTAAAAACTGATTCGAAAATAAATGGGTTTTTAGTTCTACAGCGGGTCTCAAAAAATTCGTGCGTCCAGTAGCCCCAGGTCGATAAGATACTGTATTAAACGGTCTAAAATATCAAAGGATGTTTAAAGGTGTCGCGACTTCGATAGCGGAGATTCGTCCTTGACAGAAACTTTCCTGACGCGAGTGTCCAACAGAAATGTCGACAACATGACTGCGGAAAAAGATTTCTACAACAGGGAGTCACACACCGAGAAATTAACCAGCACCTCCTAGAGATAGAAGGCTTTCGCACGCTCCTCATGACGTCAGCAAGTAGTCCATTTTACCTCAAAATATTCAGGGGAAAAAATCCTTGCTCTTGCAGTATCGCGATTGTGGGAAAAGAAATGATCAGGCTCAGAATTGGCTATATTTGTGGCAACATCCACTGAGCTATAAGGAAAGTTCAAGGCGTCCCTACGCATCACAACCTTTTGGAGTGGGGTAGGCAAAACATTCCCTGAACGTGTTCATGCAATGGGGCATCACAAAGTACGAGACCTATACATTCCCGTTCTTTTTTCACATTTCGGACTATAATTATGCATTCGTCGTCTTACAATCTGTATATATAGAATTGATTTTCTGTGTGTGTGTGTGTTCGCTCTACAAATCTACAATTTTAGATCGATCGTCACCAAATTTTGCATATATACCAAATGGGTACCCGACTTGAACGATAGGCTACTTTAAGAGTTCGTCAGAGCAGGGCAAATGCCCCAAAAGGTGCAAAACAATTTTCGGGCAACAATGGTTTTTTGGAGCCTCAACAATCACTTTCGGAACGTACGTTTACTTTAGTTACCGTGGTTCCCTAGCAGACGTGTATATGCCTTTTTACAATGGTTTGTCACCTCTGTAATCCTTTTACCATATGTATAATAGTTTGTGCCTTTGTAATGGGGTTTGCCACTTTTTCAATCCTCCCAGTAATGAGACTTTTTGAATAGATGTCATAATCATTATCAGCATCACGTTGAGGGTTAGGCAAAGGTTGATTCTTCCCCCATAGAAATCAGTGTTAAAATTGCCGATTTTAACTGTAGAAATGCTGAAATTTGATGGGGTTTTTCGCCACATCAATAATTTAAAAAATTGTATAGAATTCTCAATTTTTGAAATATTGAGTTCGCTTAGAGATGTATGAAGCCCAGGAGATTAAATATGAAGTAATAACTGGACCTACTTTTGAGTTGGATATTAATGCAATAACATTGATTTCAACTTTTTATTTACAACTTCTCAAGCATGAAAATTAATGTCTCCGTATTGGCTTTTGATATTGAACTGCATAAATTCATGTAGGTTAAGATATTTCAAAATTATTTATGAGCCCGTAAAAAGAGCATCGAAAAAATTGCACAGCTTTAATTAAGCGTTTTTGGATAGAGGGAGATATCACGTGATCCAAAAAGCCTCATTAAACAAAAACCCGGACAGCGCCGGGTATTATAGCTAGTTATCTATACAATAACGTATACTTACAAGTTTTTCAATAAACGATTTACAAACAGGTCCAGAATAGCATAATTTGGAATATTGCAATCACAATTCATAAAAGCACTTATATGTTTGCTTTCAAATAATTACTTAGTTACAATGCAAACTCTTATCTAGTATTTTATACAAAAACTCTGTGTAAATTTGAAGGGATTTTTTTCTTCTCCAACATATGCAATTCTCAGCATATAAGAGAGGAGAACTTCTTTAACATTTTCATTAGTTTTTTTCATCGTGACTCTACAGCTGCCATGTTTTCTCACATTTCAAGGTACCAAAACCTAAAAACGTTTCCTTTAATTAAGACTTTGTAATATTACGCACATAGCTCAACAGTAATCAACATATTGAAGAAGAAGACCAGGTGGTAGCCCAAAATTTCAATATAATTCAATAATTATAGTATAATTATAATATAATTCAATATTATACTTCAATACTTAGAGTTATTTAAGGCATTTTCAGTTTTTTAGGACATAAATGCATTTTTTATGGAGCATATTTTGACAAATTGTCGGTCATAAAAAATTCGAACCCAAATAGTAATAAGCAATCTCTACACGATTGCAAAAAAATATTTATGAAGTTAAAAATTCATACTAAAGAAATTGATTTGTTGTTTTGAATTTTGCTCATTAAACAGAAATTGAATGTGAAATGAAACCTACACGCGTCTAATTCTACATTTGTAGCATAAAAATCAATGCATCTTTTAATATAAAACCACGCGTGCTCTCACTTACGAAACCGAAGTTTATTTCCCTCTCCCTTTAATTTTCCCCAACGGTTGGTGAAATTATAGGCAGAACACATCACCATTTGTGTATGTGTGTAGATGGATTCGCGCCTCGAAGCTGGAAAATCGCAAAAAAACCAACTTCAGCAGACCACCACTGTGCCGTGAACGGGGTTCGAACCTGGATCATCAGGACGATGCCCACACGACCGCACAGCGGCAAGACTGTGTGTACTGCCTGATAGATATCCTTGACCCTAAGGTGTCATTCAAGTATTACGTCTCTCTCAGCAGATTTTTTTTGCCATATCTGAACCCCTTCCCCCTTGTCAGAAAAAGTCAGCAAAACTCTAAGCCCCTCCTCCTTATCAACAAAAAATTTGTCGTTAGGGGGTGCACGCAGAGGGGTTATAAGAGGCTCGTGCCCCCCTTCCGAGATGATCAAAAAAATATTTTTAAAAGAAATATTTCACCCATCCCTCCGAAGGTTGATCATGCTCACGTCCCTGATTAGGATTGCCCTTCGGGAATATACATGGTGAGTCTGACACTTTATAGTGATCTTTGCCATTGAATGCACGGAAAATATTTTTCACTTGATAATAAACTGAACAGTGAACAACACACTGTATTTTTAGCTTGCGTTTTAAGTTTTGAGCTTTGAGCATCATTTAACGGAGTGGTATAGATAGCTGTTCCTAGTTTTGGTACGAACATTCTTCATCACGGATCCTCTAAATTCCAGTAATGTCCAGCACAATTATGTCAAGATGGCTGCCTAAACAAAATCATTTGAGTAATTTCGGGTAATTCCTTCCTATTTAGTTATCGATGCTATTTTATGGAAATATTGAAGATGTGTACGGCCTTGAATGTAGCGCCAAGTGGGCCCCTCACCACGCGAGGTCAATTTTTTCAGAGTTGAAGAGTAAATAAATACACACAAAATGCATAAAGTGAAGATGTAATTATGAATATTTCATATTTTCGTAAAAGGTGATTGATGCCGCAATTACCATTCATCACCCCCTCCCCGTCATCAAAAGTCAGCAGATCCGAAATCACCCTTCCCCCCTTGATGCTTACTTGGATGGCCCCTTGCGAGCAGGTGGCACAGGAACTTGAATTACATTGCATACTGCATTAATAATGAATTATTGAGAAGGGGTCTCAGGCTCGCTCCCCGTGAGGTTTCTTATACGAGGGGGGGGGGGAGATGCAGGAACGTCTTGACACACACGACAGCAAGGGCAGGGCCAGGAGGTGGGGCGTACTCATGATGAAGTAATTTCATAATAGGGGTTTTGAGAGTGAGTAATTGTGGGCCGGTACTTTCGAGCTACGTAGAGTATCGTACGCCCGTATCATCACTTTATTCGATGATCATGATGTTGTTAAGAGGTGAAATCAGGAGGGGGTGGGAGACACAAGTGGGTTAATCCTACCAGATACCTATGTAGATTCTTGAAAACAGTATCATGCTGTGGGCTTTGCTTGTCTCTTAGAAGCAAATTGTAACTATTCGTGCTTGCCGGTGATGCAGAACCTGCTGGTGGTCATTCGAAGACGTCCTGAGCCTGGTTGGCGAATGTACATAGTGTGTATCCTCACAAAACTGACAACAGTCTATGGGGGAGGGGGGGAGTGGGCCCCGAGCAGCACATGATGTACAGTTTGCTTATGTGTAGAGTATATTAGGATGCTAAGAAGCAAACTTACAGGTATGGAAGACCACCCGAGTTTCAGCACTGCCATAGGTTACATTGTGTAAGAAAAATTCAATGCAGTTCACCTGAGAAAGAGACACAGGTAAAGTACACAAAAACATTTTACTTCGATGTTACATGTTAAAATACAGGTCCCTCTGATGAGTCAAAGAATAACTGTAACTATAATGTAGCCTTTGTGTGGAATAAAAATCAATATTGAATGAGACATCTAAACAATGTTGTAACGCGCAGGTGACCTTCTTCACCTCAAGTCCATGAGTGATCTTGAAGGTGTCGTGGATGTCATCTGGAAGTAGAAAAAAATTGGGACCGTATTTATACTATTGGTACTTACATCAGTTTTTGAGGTATGAAGTACAGTAGTTTGTTGTAAACGATTAGGTGTAGGTGCAGTCATATGGGTTTCTATTCGGGAAACTTGTTTACTGAAAATTTACTGGGAGGGGACTCCCAGTTACTGCTTTACTTTGAACCCCTAGAATTGGGCCCGGGAGCTAACTATTAGTAAAAGTTACATTTGTGACTGGTGCACTTAAAATTCCAGACCTACCCATCAAATGTACCACTTGTTTCATCTTTCCATGTGTCACTGTTTCCACAAGTGATGCGATTTCAAAATTTTAAGGAGCCTTTTTTGTTCTAACTCCTATTAATTTTTTAAGTCTGAAAATTAGGGCCAGCTGCAGTTATTTTTTTGCAGTAGAGTACTAACGTTTCTCAGCTACATATCAATTCATAAAGTGACGCATAATTCGTTTATAGTTGAGAAATAAGTGAAAATTTGAGGATTTGTTCTATCTCTGAATGGATTTGCGAAAAAAGTGATTCTTACGAGTTTTTTTTTTTTTTTTTTGGAACTGAAAGAAAAGTTTAAATTTTTGGGGATAGAGAGCGGTGCAACCAAGTAATTAAACCGTTTATCAATCTTTTCTGCGTCCGAAACTTTCCTAAAGCTTCAGCCGGTCATTCGTAGTCGAAGTAAAACCACCTAAATGAAACCCAAATGAAAACCTTATGTAAGCGCCAGTAACAGGAAAATATGGAAATGAGCTGTTAGTTATACGCCCTGCATTTTATTGAACTTCGATTTGCATATTTCCAATGATTTGCTTTCGTGCGGCGCTGCCTATCGACAAAAGCATGAACTATTTTTTTCTGTGCGAAAAAGATTCCCTTTTCGTGAGAATAACTTTATCGCAAATAGCATTCAAATGCAGTGGAACTTTAAGTAACGAGCTAAATTCGTTCCGGCAACCTGCTCGTTATGCGAATCCCTCGTTATTCGAATCAAACTTCTCCATAGGAAATAATGGAAATTCGCTTAATTCATTCCACAATTATGCATTCGCATAAAAGTGAATAATAAAACTGGCTTCATTCAATAATACAACACAATAATAATGTAATAAATAATACAATAAAATACATATGATGTAATAACGCCATAAATAAACATGCAATACCATAATGTTTACAAACTAACTTCTCTAAACGACGAGAGAAAGAAAGATTAGTGTTTTAGATGACTTCGGGCGGTATTCACCGACATGTCACAAAACTAGTCACAATTTTTGATAAGAGATCGAGACAGATATTGGTTATATTCAGGTTTTTAACCGATCTAGGTTGATATCTTATACAAAAATTGTGACTACAGTTCAAAACATGTCGGTGAAAATGGTCCTTAGGGACCCACTTTTTTTTTGCAAACTCATTCTCTTTGTCCGATTTTGAAAAAGAACGTATCTAATGACACTTGCTTTTGCCTTCTTTCTAGGATTTCTCAAAAATTGATAATTTGCATTTTTCTTGGACAGATTCATTTCTCGCACACTTTCTGCTACAGCTTCATTTGATTGGTTCTTTTCGACAGAATTTTGCACAGATTCCCGCATTTTGCAAATCTCTCTCATCTTATTTGAAGTGAGGCACTTCTCTCTTCCTCAGAAAAGATACCCTCCGTAAGATCTTGCTGTTGCAGGCAATGGAGGTCCATTAGTTTGTCTACAGTCACCTCCTGGCCAAGCATAATTTATAAAAACAACTGCAAGCTCATGTTCATTTTTCGAGTAAGACACGCTGACAGGAGACTGTAGGGGAGAATATTACCCACAATTCCTAAGTACGTGTGGACGAAAGCAAAAAACCATCAGCTCAGTTGTTATAACGTGACAAAAAATAAACAAAGCGCAAAATGTTTGCTCGTAATCGCTCAAATCATCGCTCATTAATCGAATCAAATTTTTTTTTTCCAAATTTTCGCTCGTTATACGAATTGCTCGTTAACCAAACCACACGTTATAACCGAGAGAAGTTCCACTTTATACCAATTTCTTCAATTCTTACGAATTGGGGATTATTTTTTTTTTTACTAGTTACGAATTTATGGGACACCCTGCATTATAAACAACGAAAAGAACAATCCAAGTCTTGATCAGCCAATTTAATAACTTGTGGATTATACCATGCACAAGACTTATTACTTCAGTGGATATATTACATGACAAATGCATCGAATTTCCCCGAGTAGATGCCTCACATTGATCGTCATCGGCCCAATACCGAGCAATGGTTCAATTGACGGTACGGAATTTTCTCCATCTATCGGTTTGTATTGACTTCAGCTTAGATATAGGTGACCTTATTCCGATACATAACGATGGAACTAAATCGACGAAAATCCGATGAAATTATATGAGACTCATAAACACGCGCACACTCATACTTATTTGATACCCATACATTATCGGATGCGCTGTTGAGTGTTTCGAAAACTTTGCTACCGGAATCGAATAATAAGCGAAGATTTTACATAAACTCTTCCTGGATTTCCGCGAAAGCGCAGGGTAAGGTATATATGTAGAACCCGGCGCGGGAATCGCGCGAAAAGCATTCGAATGGCTTTGCCGAATGCCCAACGGATTTCGAAACCCTTTCCATCCACTCCTCTTCAATTCCTCGAATGCGGTGATGGGTTCCGATATTTCGCATTAGGAATTCGACTGGTTCCGGAGTCTGGGCGGAGTCGCAGCGAGACGAAGAACATCAAAACCTCGTCTATATATATATGTATTTCGGTCCTGGAGAGAGAGAGAGAAAATCGTTCTCATTTCCCATACTCTCTCTCTCTCCATTTCCGTCCTCCATGCCATCTCCGGGACGGACGGGCGGACAGAATTGTTCACGGGGTGAAGTTGCGCCAGAAAGAGAGAGTGAGTGAGAGAGAGAGAAAACTGGAGAATTCCAGATTCGCGCGTCGATAAGCGGGAGCCAGAAGTTATTAGGATGAAGAATGGGCCTGGAGTTCCTTACTTTTCCTCACTCCCGCCATCTACTCACCACGTGACGTTGAGTCCAGGAACGGCATCACTTCTCCACACAATCCTCTTGCCGTCAGCTTGTTGAATGCATATAATAAAAGGCTGCCGAGCATTAAAATAATCTTCCGGAATAATCTGCCTGTTATTTGTTCTTATGACGACGGCATTTATTTCAGTGGATATATTATCATGCAACCACTGTTGGCAGATGATAATTCAGTAAGATCACGCACACGCGCCCCATTTTACGTACGCCGCTGTTACGTGGGCGATTCCGGGCTTCGTAGTTAATTTCGCGAGGCGAGCAAAACACTCGTCTCGGCGCGAGTGAGATTTCACAGATGAATAACATTTGTTGTTTTTCGAGATCTCGATATTTTTTACCTCATGTCACATCCGAGATATGTTTAGCATTTTAGCGCCTTGAATGAGAAACAGCAGCGTAATGCTTGATGTCATACACTACTGAACCAAACGTGCACCTCGTTCATATTCCTCCGCTGCGGAACTTGTAATGAATTGGTACATGTTGGAATGTGCGTGTATGTGTAGCGAACCGGACGTGAAGTTTATTCTGTGTAATGCTTACATCTGCCATCAATCTTTTCAACTATAGATGGCGTTAGTGGTCCACTAAATTTTAGTTTTCAATGCCTTTGTGTTTTTTTATATGCGAAATCAAAAACATAACTTGCACGTTAGGTGTCCATGGAGGAAGAAAAGACACAACTTCCGGGATATATATATATACACTCATTGCCATAAAAATTTGCGCACCCAGAAGAAGTCGTCAAAATGAAACGAAATTTTCACATGTAAGTACTACGTTGATGTAAGTAAGTGATTAGAAAATCCAAGAAAAAGGATCATTTATTGCAGAAAAAAGTACAGATGAACAGAAGTTTTAGTACTCTGTTGGACCCCCTCTAG